>NC_068360.1:36447501-36517501 GCF_020536995.1 Dreissena polymorpha
TAGGCGCATAATTAATTGAAGGCCTAGTTTATCTGTTAATCCTCGCCCCATGTGGTGTCCCAGTGGGTACACTGATATTAATACACGATGTATTGGTCCACAATTAAATCTCATATAAAAACATGTCTCTCAGGTGACTGAAAAATGGCTGTGTAGATACAACAAATACTACAACAACGGAGACTAAGATAACACATGTTACAATTAATTTGTCTTCCTTGCGTTCTTCTTATACGACAAACACTTCTAAAACAAAAAAGCAAAAAGCCGCTACTGCTACTGCTTCGGCTACTCTTACTGCTACTGCTACTGCTACTGCTGCCGCTGCCACTGCCACTGCCGCTGCCACTGCCGCTGCCGCTGCCACTGCCACTGCCGCTGCCACTGCCGCTGCCAGTGCTGCTGCTGCTGCTGCTACTGCTAGTGCTACTGCTACTGCCACTGCTACTGCCACTGCCGCTGCCACTGCCGCTGCTGCTGCTGCTACTGATAGTGCTACTGCTACTGCTGCTGCTGCTGCTGCTTCTGCTGCTGTTGCTACTGCTACTGTTACTGCTACTGATACGGCTACTGATACGGCTACTGATACGGCTACTGCTACTGCTACTTCTACTGCTACTTCTACTGCTACTGCTAGTGCTACTGCTACTGCTACTGCTACTGATTCTGCTACTGCTACTGCTGCTGCTGCTGCTACTGCTGCTGCTGCTGCTACTGCTACTAATGATAATAATTCTCCTTCTACTTTTCTTTCTACTATTGCTAGCGATGCTTCATAATTTATTTTTAAATGTATCATTTTGTTAAAACAGGAAAGAACTGTTATATATATTTTCTTAAAGGTGTAAAGAATCTAAACTTTTCTGTGATTAAAGTTTTATTTAACTGGATTAGTATAGGCCACATAACAGACGCTTGGAAGTTAACCTTTGATTGGAGTTATGTATAAAACATTAACAAGGTATTTGTTGACAGTTTGTCCTGTCACAATTATATATTAGTTGAGCCAAACGTGTGATAAAGATCCCTTTTGGGCTGGCAATAAATACTATTTATATTGTTCAACAGTGGGAGACTGAGAAAACATATGTTACAATTAATTTGTCTACTTTGCCTGCTTCTTCTTTATATATTTTTCTTGCTAATCGTTTAAGTTTAGTTTTAGTTAAGTAGGTATATCAATTTACATTTTTTGATAGATATTTATTTGGATAGTAATAGTATGTTTTATTTGACTTTACATCATTGAACCGGTTTATTCATTGATAAGATCGGGATCTCCACAGGTGTTTAATCTCGATTGTTAGGTGGGGAGAAGGGTCCGAATGATAATGTTGTCGTCGGCTTACGAATCACATTTCACAAGTTTTAGACAAATATGCATACGTTATAAACCTAATTTAAGTATTACATAGATAATAACTTATCTTTATTTTGATGAACTACGTTTAAGGTATAAAACTATAATTATCTATGTGTTGTGTGCCGCATACATACCATCTTGCTTTTTGAAATTTGATCACAACGGTCCGAAGTCATAAACATTCATTATGCATGGTTGCTAAAGCACAGTGTATACTAACTAACCTATGTTTATTGTTGTTTGCTAGGGTTATTATTATTATTTTTTATTTTTTTTATTTGGGGGGGGGGGGGGGGGGAGGGCTTTTATAGAAGATTTCAACTAGTCCTTCAATTAATGAAAAAAATATTGGTATAGGAAATATAAAAGAGTAATAGACAGCTTCTTTCATGCTGTTCTATTATGGTGTTTTAACGCATATAATTATGTATGGTTGATGAAGCACATTGTATGCTACCGATGTTTATTGTTGTTTGATGATGATGTTAAGTTGGTGTTGCTGTTGTTGTTAATGATGATGATGAGGAGGAGGAGGAAGAAGAAGAAGAAGAAGATGATGATGATGATGGTGGTGGTGGTAGTAGTGACGACGACGACGATGATGATGATTTTGATTATGATAATGAGATTTGAATTAAATTAATGCGCAAAGATTTTTCTTTTTAGCGGCCAAGTGCAGATATCTGCGCTCGGCCGCTGTAAGGGTTATGTAATATTTGCAATCTACATAGGAGTCAATAGCAGATACCAAGCACCATATGCTTATGAGAAACAAAAGCAAAATATTGGCAATCGCTGAAATCTCGAATATGACTTAATCATTTTATTAAATGAAAACCGGTAACTATTTTAAACGGTTATTATATTGCAACAACTTAGCGTTGTTTATCCAAAAGACCATTGTTATAATTACAGGGACGTCAATAGGCCAAACTATTCAGGAAATATGATTTGAGTCGTCAAGGATAGATTTTGAGATGAATGTACGTCCGATGAGATTTAAAGGGAGTTGGAGGCGTAGGGACAGATTCGTTCGAGTACGCGATCATTTGAGAACAAATAATGTTGAAGCTTTATCGGAATTCCGGAATTTGCGATCGGTACCGATTTTTCCTGGTTCTTTTTTATTGATTCTGATAAGTTAGCGGCCGGCACGGACATGAATATTAACTGACGAAAACCTCTTCGCTACTTTCCGAAAATCTTCGACATGTTGCAAATATCCGTAATATTCCGCATTGTACTCACCAGAAATTGCAACTAGAAAGACTACAATAAATCAATTAACTACGGCTCGGGCGGGGATTTACCTTTTATCCCTGTAAGGGACCTAATGCCCCAGACTACCGGCTATTTTTTCCGGAATTCGAACTTGATACACTTGATATCCCTGAATTAAATATTTATATCCGCAATTTTGATCTCTAGAGTGCTGACTGTTAGTATTGTATTTGACTGGAATGACTGTCGATTATGTGTTTTTAAGATTAAAACAAGCTTACAAAGAACTTTGTGCTTGCTTTTTTGTACGCTTTCTTTTTAAAAATGTATTGTCCGCCACGGACGCAACAATTGACCAAATGTACCAGATTGTGGTCTCTTTAAAGTGCTATGTTTTTACTGCCGTGATATCTTTAACAAACTACACATTATTGATTGCGGACGTTTTATACTCTTATTGAATTTGTTTCCCCAAAATATGCTCTTCTATTAGTAGATGTTTAGGTGACGATGTTCTAATTATAGATCTTACACGGCCAAGAAACACTAGATAGGTCTTTGCAAAGAGAGCTGTTGGATATCGTGAATGCGTTCAATGTGGCCTGTTTATTTCAGAAAGGTATGTGCAGTGTTTTATGGGGATTTCTATCAAATTGCCAATTGCAAAATTTGATTTAATTCATTCGGACCTACAAGCGGGAAACTTCTTCATTAAAATTCAATGGACTTTTAAGAAGTTCGTTGAAAGGCCAAATTTGACGTTAAACAGCAACGCCGAAAAAATTGCTACTCAGTCTTATTTATCACTTTTTTTGTAAGATTTACCAGTAGACGTTCTTCAGTGAAAGTAAGCAAACACACAGTGCCGACAAATATGGAAGGGTATTTAGGTAAAAATTACATCCTTCTTTGTGACTGTGTCATGATTCTTGATGGTACTTTCAATTAGTATGTAGACACCTTTTCATGCTTGATGACACTTACATCTTGCCTGATGTCCAATGTCTATTTACATTCTGCTTAATGGTATCATGCATGTGTACAGATGCAACATTCTTGTTCGTTAATTGCATGCTGCATATGTGTATGTTTGTTTGTGCAGAGAGACTTGTGCAATAGGCGCAGTGCATAATGGAATCAAATATTAATGCGTTTAATAAATTAACGCGATGGTAAGATGTGAGTTTCACCCAAGCACAAAGCAACATACTATCATGCATGATACAATGATTTCAATTGACAGTCATTCCGAAATGCTACGGAGGACTACGGAAATTTACGGCGTATAACGGAAATTTTATGTTATAGGAGAAGTTGCGCACCTTTGTAAGATATTTGCTACTGAACCGAAATTAACCGCGTGTTTGTAGACTTAACTTTTTTTTGGTTAATGACTAACCATAATTTTTGTACAGTAATTTACCTTCAATAACCAAAGAAAGTCTATGGATATATTTCAATATATGCTACTAATGCATGTATGCAGAGCTCCAGATAAGACGCTTAAAGTCGTAAAAAATTGAATTAAATTTAGTAAAAAAGTAGACTTAAATTCTGTGCGTACGGTTACACATTGGAATAATAAAATAAGAATTCAAAATGTGTGATCATGCGTATAACTCAATATCAATGCATAAAATGTAAACATTTTATCAATGAGTTCCCACTCGTCTAGGCCCTCATTACAATTATGAAATCAACAGCACTTTAACGTTATTATGAATAACAGACCATCTTTACAACAGTCGAAAAGCCGAACGTTTTCCATTATCTGGTCCTTTTATCGCAAAAAGTCTGCTGTAACCCGGCAATTGTCATGAGCTCTTCTTAGACTATAAACCTTAATGCGGATGTGCCAAAAATTATATTTACCTGAAAAAAAAAGAATTAATAATAGACTTTAAGGCTGGATTATTATAGAGTGTAAACCAAGATTTTGCTGAAAAAGTTATCTGGAACTTTGCATGTATGTTGAGAGGAAATCGATTACATAATTTCAAATTCACTAGAGTACTTTTATATTGCACCACATAAAATGCTATAAAACTATAATATTGAAGTGCACATATAAACTTTATTATAGATGGGTAGGTATTTCGTGTCAATCTCTTTCACATATGAAAGAGCTGTTGGTCATGCTGCTTTAAGTACATATAGATGCATGACACAATTTAGATTAAGCAAAATAAAACACTAGGTATTTGCCAAGAGTCAAATATATACGAGCAGTAAGAGCGTAATCGTGCACAGCGAGACTTACTCATGTAGAATTGAAACTCTTATTGCTTTCTTTCGAAATAATTTCATGTGTCCGATCTAATATGCAATATGCCCGGTGTTTTTTTTGCGGATTAATGTTCCGTTTTAGATCCATGATTAACGAATGCCTCAATATTTTCAAAAATTAACACCGGAATAATGTTCACCGACATTTTTTCATACAGATTGGATATAAATATTATAGAGTTTAACAAAAAATACATTAAGCCCTGTTCTCCCGGCACACGTGCTGGACACACAGGTGGTTAGCGTGTGGCTATGATAATAATTAGTGAAAACATCTTTTTGAATGATAAATAATCATATTAAAACGAAAAATCAAATTTTCTATAAAAAAAAAAATCACTATCGTTTTATATATAACAAGGTATCCAACTCGAAATCATCCGAAAACGGGGTGCATCGTTTTGAGCAGCCATTACTAAATTAATTTTGCAGCGATTTTCATGACCCGGTCTTATTCAACGCAGAAATGAATTTCCTTTTAGGAAATGTATATATATTGTTATATTTCTACACATGCTGGGTCAAATTTTAAGAAATAAAGCTATACATAATTCGCTTGACCCAGTTGTGATCGATCAGACCGTATTTATGAATGAAATCTCCAGTTGTAAAGACACAACTCCGCATTGGAGCAATGAAATCACTCTTGTGTTTAAAATGTCAGTTGGTTGAAATGTATGTAAACAAAGGTTTGAAAATGCGCTGGACAGTTAGTTTTGATTCATAATGATACGGCAAGCACGGTAAGAATGTTTTTTTCATACGTTTTATTGAATTATGGTATCGAGGTTCGTGAACTTTGCAGGGAAAATGCCCTTTTCCCCGTGAAGATTTCAATCATGAATACTGTCTGATCGATCACAGCTGGGTCACGCGAGTTGTGTATCGTGTTATTTCTTAAAAGTTGACCCAGTATTTGTAAAAATATTGCAAGACATATACATTTCCAGAAAGGAAATTTATTTCTGCGTTGAATAAGACCAAGATCGTGAAAATCGCTGCAAAATTGATGAAGTAATGGCTGTTTAAAACGATGCATCCCGTTTTCGGATGATTTCGAGTTGGATACCTTGTTGAATATATATTTAACTTATTTTTTTTAAGAAAAAATGATTTTTTGTTATAATATGATTACTTATCATTCCAAAATATGTTTTCACTAATTAGTATTATAGCCACACGCTAACCACCTGTAGCTGGACACTTTTAAAAAACACTATACAAATTCAAGTACTTATGCACTTAATTGATTGTAAACAATGACGGTTGAAATCCGTGCGTGGGAATTTTTCTGGTAACCAAGAGCGACGTCAACGTTCATGACAAACCTGTTTATATGACATTTATTTATTGATTTTTTCCAACTTGATTGAAAATTATGTTTTATGATATTTTAATACATGTAGATGAAGTAGTTGTTTTCTCAACGAGGAGTACAATAGTTGTACAGTACTTGTAACTTTCAGGTTTCTCTTTATACCACAGATATTATATAGTCATAAAATGATAAATATGTGTTTATAGAAATTGTAATTATAGCATGGTAAACAGACTAGAGAAATCTGAAAGTTTCACGCACAGGTCTGTGGCAATGGGGGTTTGGGCTACTTTATAAATATGAGGTCGATATGCAATGCACATCGGTAGATTACGTCTACTGTAATTATTTGGACTAGGGAAGGGCCACAATTCCAACACATCAGCCCCGTTATGTCCTGAATAAAATACATGTATAATTTCTTGAGTGCCAATTGCATCTTACAAATATCAAAAACATTCACGGCAGTCAATTCATTGTGTAAACCTACTGGTCTTCATGGCAATAATGAACGTATTCAGTTTAATGGAGATTATATAACGAAGGGAACTAATTCAGCTTATTCAGTTTACTAGTCAAAATGATTCGGATGTTTTCGCTTTTTTTTCCGAAAAGTAATTTATTCAACATACGGAAAATAAACGCGCGCCACCTGTTGTCATAATTTAGTAACTTGCATTCTGCTTACTGCCTGTTGCTAACTGCCGTTGTTAATGACGCTTAGTGGCAAAACCGATTATGACTGGTTTCAGGAATAATGAACACAGAAACATTGGATAGTCACCAAGCATGTTGAAACAATCATCAAGTATAACCGATAGAGAACAAGCATGTTGGAACTGTCATGAAGCATGTTAGAATAAACATCACGCATAATGTAAATATTCATCATGAATGATGTAATGTTGCAGCAATCATCAAGTATAAACGAATAGACAACAAGCATGTTTAAATTGTCATAAAGCAAATTAGAATAAGCATCAGTCATAATGTAAATATTCACCACGAATGATGTAACTTTTACCTAAATATCCTTCCATAGACATGTGTTGTTACTAAAATAGACATAGAGATTTGAGCATTGGGAGTGACCTAATCATACTGTGCTTTAGCAGTATTACGGAATACCGTTAGTGCCATCGTGGTTACACATTAAAATCCAGAGGGCGAGAACGCGAGAACGCGATAGTACGATGGCGACAATGTGACAATACGATGATGACAGGGTGACAATACGATGGCGACAATGCGATAGTACGATGGCGACAATGCGAGAACGCGATAATACGATGACGACAATCAGACAGTGCGATGACGACAGTGCGACAATACGATGGCGACAGTGAGATAGTACGATGGCGACAATACTACAGTTCGATAGTGCGATAATACGATGACGACAGTGCGAAAATACGATGACGACAGTGCGTCAATACGATGGCGATAGCCGACAGTGCGATAGTACGATGGTGCCAATGCGATAACGCGATAGTATGATGGCGGCAATTCGAAAATGCGATGGCGACAGTGCGACAATACGATGGCGACAATGCGATAGAACGATGGCGACATTGCGATGATACCACGGCGACAGTACGATATGACTATCGCATTGTCGCCCCCGTACTATCGCACTGCCGCCATTGTATTGTCGCACTGTCGCATTGTCGTCATCGAACTAGCGCGTTTTCGCAATCGTACGAACGCATTGTCGCCATCGTATTGTCGCACTGTCGTCATCGTACTTTCGCGTTCTCGCATTCTCGCCCTCTGGATTTTAATGAGTAACGACGGTGGCCCTAACGGTATTTTGTACAGTAAAGTGCGTAAAATCTGGTTTGGAATAACAATTTATATGCCGAAAACAGATGTTGAAAACCCGACTTTGTTTTATAAGTAGTAGTCTAAATATACAATGAGTTTTCCGAGCATTAAATAAACATATTAAAATAAAATTCATGTTCGTATCGGTTGAAGTTCTTGTTAATAGTAGAAGCAAAGAACACAATAAAACGCTGATTGGGCTTACTAATTTGAGGCAAGAAAAAACACATCGCGCTATTATATATAACATATAACGCGCATCCGCAAAGTTCGAGCGCCCGTCTCGGTGCCGTCGTTTCCGGTGAAAGTTTCGCACAGGAGCTACCGAGTTTGGATATGAGACCACGAATCATGGTTTGACTTTATATATCAGTCAGCGTAGAACCTGACCAGACTGCGCGGTTGGACAAGCTAGGAAGGACCAACTTTGGCCGCATATGACATAAGACCCATTTTCGCATGACGCGGGTCATCTGACCTTTATAATGTGTATATAGCTTTGAATGGAATTTGCACATAGTTTTTGGCATGGACTTATTGTTATGTTAATGTGTTGCACGCTTCAAAAGCAGAGGGCATATATAAGATCAATTATACTACGGAGTTCATTTTCTGTTGCAAAATGAAATGCAATAAAGATTGTTACTCAGCGGTGTGTACAGTATGACAGCGTTGTCTGTCTGCGATGCATTTATACTGGTTCTAAGCTGGCATACTCACCAATTGGACTCAACCATCTGCTCGAACAAGAAATGATAAGTTCTACTAGCATAAACCTTTAATTGTAACTCATTTTAAAAATATTCATGTTATTTATATTATTCAATTTATTATTCAAACTTATAATTATTATTTCCTTTATTGTTGTTTTTCGCATTAAGAAACTTATTCGGCTAACGAAACTGAAAAATCCCATTGGAAAAAAAAATCCCATGGGAAAAATACCATGGGATTTAAAAATCCCATGGGATTTTTTGTTTTTTTTTAAACACGACTAAACGCATTTAAATATCGTAGTTGTTCATCATTTCATAAAATATGATGTTTCTGAAAGTTTCATGAATAAATCTCTCAAAATAAGAAAAAATCCCATGGGATTTTTTTCTCCCATTTTAAAATGGGATTTTTTTATTACTATATATTTATATATATAATTGGCATAAAACCAATATACAGTCCTTAAATAACGTTAAAATACTTGCAAACGCAAATAAAACACGTTTTTTTAAATGTTCAAAATCCCATGGGATTTTTTTCCCATTTGCAAATTATGGGAGAAAAAAAATCCCATTGGAGAAAAAATCCCATGGGAAAAATCGAAAATCCCATGGGAAATGCAAAAATCCCATGGGACCCCAACTTTGCTTATAAATTTCATAGTGAAGAAAACGCGTTTTTTGAGTGAAAATAACCAATTATTAATCAACGATAAGACTTTTATCGCATACTATGTCTCAAAGTAGCAAATCTTTAAGAAAAAGGGTACTTAAGTTTGCGAAATTTCGGTTTCGCAAAGTTTTTCCGGTGGCCGTTTCGCTTGATCATTCATTTATGTTCTCTTGCTTAGAAAATATGAACTTTGGTGAAAGTCTCATTCAATGGGTTAAACTATTCTATACCGATATTAACAGTATAATCATTAACAATGGCTTCTTTTCAAATAGTTTTAACATCGAACGAGAGGTTCGACAAGGATGTCCACTCTCATCATCGCTATTTATTATTTGCATCGAGTATCTATCACATCACATCCAATCAAATAAACACATAAAAGGCATATCACTAGAACCTGATGAAGATATCAAACAGTCCCTATTTGCTGACGATGCAACATATTTTTTAAACGACAATTACGATTCTTTCCAAAACCTAATAGAGTCACTAACCCTTTACGGAATGACATCGGGTCTTAAACTAAACAAAAGTAAATGTACTGTGCAACGAGCAGGTAAATAAAAACAAAGTAATGTCCCATATAAAAAAGAAATGAAATTTAATTGGACATCCGATGAAGCCACAACGTTAGGAATTACTTTCACAAATAATGAAAAGGATACAGTTCTTAAAAACATACTACCTAAATAACAGAATTTTAAAAACTGCTTGAAATCATAATCATGGCATCACCGTAAACTTACACTCATCGGAAAAAAACACAGTATTGAAAACGTTTGCACTTCCTAAATTAATTTATGTATAAACAGTTCTCCCAAATCCACCAAATGATGTTATTAACGATATAAAATCAGCAATATTTAATTTCATATGGGACGGTAAGCCTGATAAAATAAAACGAACTAAGTTAATTCAATCGGTAGAAAATGGAGGTATCCAATTAACGAACATTGACTCATTCTTGAATGCAATCAAATGCAGCTGGGTTAAAAGATACCTGGATAATACCAATACGAGTAAATGGAAATTATTCTACCAGAAAATCCTAAAAAAATATGGTGACTCCTTACTCTTTGAATGTAACATCAGCAATACTATCTTACATGAAATTGCAAACGAAAACATATTTATGTCTGATGTTCTATCAGCATGGAGTGATGTCACTCATAACCTAGAAACCCAACCCAGCAGTAAAACTATTTTATGGAACAATAAAGACATAACTTCAAACAATAAGACGTTTTTCTATAAAGATTGGTTTGAACGAAGCATTAAATATGTCGACCAATTATATGACTACAGAATTAAGGATTTCTACTCTTTTGATGATATATGCTACATATAGTAAGTAAGTAAGTAAGTAAGTTGTTTATTATCGTGACATGTGCAATGTAACAAAACATCATATTAATATATATACAAATATGCTTTGCACCCGACCCGATGGGTCTATAAGTCACCAAAACAGAAGTTATCAGAAAACAAAATAGTAAGTAAGAATATTTCAAAATATATACAATAGCACCACATACAGTGGTGCATATGGATAATATTTAACGAATATGAATATAAACGAAAAATTGTACGGAATACCTTCAAATAATTTTCTGAAGTACTACACACTAATCAAAAGCATACCCATACATATTAAATCTAAAATCAATACAAATAATACACCATGTACTCAAACAACATTCGTAGAAACATACTTGGAAGAAAAAACAAAACGAATAAAATAGTTTACACACTACAAATTAAAACCCCTACAGAAAACTCCAAAACCCAAAATAAATGGCAAGTTCTTTTCGGAGAACATGAACTTCATTAGAAACACATATTTACCATGCCATATAAAGCAACTATTGAAAGCACACTGAGAAATTTTCAATATAAATACATCCATAGAATTATAGCTACAAATAAATATCTCTTTAAATGCAAATCTATCTTATCTTAATATCTAACTCAAATCTGTGTGACTTCTGCGGTGAAAACATCGAAACTATAGAACATCTTTTTTGGGAGTGCAAACACATCCAGCCTATTTGGAATCAATTAGTATCTTTTCTTGAACAACAGCAACTAAACGTTAAACTATCTTTCTTAAATGTAAGTTTCGGAATTTACTCATTTAAATCAATAGACTGTAATAATATTGTGAATTTTATTCTTATATTTATGAAATATTTTATCTTTAACATGAAGTACAAAAAACAAGTACTAAATTTTAATTGTTTTGTCCATAGTCTTAAACTAAAAATCCAAAATGAGAAAAAAATAGCCCTCAGTAATGACACATTACAAATCTTTGAACAAAAATGGAATCGGATTAAATTCTCATAATGTTTGTCCACTTATATACATTTCACTCTTATGTTAGTTTATCTTTCTAAAATATTTTTGTATATTTTTTTATCAATCTTTTAAGATCATGTGAATATACAACACAACACACAAGTCCAGTATGCTTTCTTCCGACTTTATACAAATCATCATTTTTCATAACTATTCTTCTGTTGTTCTTTTCTTTTCTCTTTAAAAAAAATATATATTAGCATATCTTGTATAACATGTCTGAACTTTATTGCTTTGTACAATCACTATGTTGTATCATCATATACATGTATACATTGTGTGTATTATATTAAATAAAAAAAACACACTGACATATCAATTTCTTTTACAATCCGCGTAAACCGTACTGATGTTAAGTATTTGCTTAGAAAAGCCCCAGACAACGTATACAACTAAACAGTCAGAGCGGGTGTTATGAAACGGCTGACCAAACAAAGAGAATGAAAATGCTACACTACATTTACTGTGGTTTTCACACAGTCAGGATCAACTGGCAGACAGAGCAGTATGAACACGCTTGGAACATAAGACGACAAATAAAGACGCTATGTTTTCATATATGAAATATTCAAAATAATATGTAATTAACAAATAACACTAGAATAAATGTAAAACACTTCACATTTAAAATGACTCGTACGCTTTATGATGTAGACAATAGAATACGCATACGGATGCTTGCTTGAACAATTGTAGTTAAATTTTATATATATATAGGTAGTATGATTAATTTAAATGTTGTCCCGCTGCCTGTTCCCATGCATTGGCGATTTGTGATGCGCCCAATTGATTGTTTTAAAAAGCCAGTGTTTCTGCAGAGAAATATACGGGTTCTCAATATTAATCTTTACGAATGCAACTGAAGCTTGTATAACAGAATGAATAATTATTTTATTTAATAAAAACGAACACAATTCAGGGATGTAAATCAGTAATGCGTAGATTAACTTGTATCGGGTTCGTTAAGTCCAACTGCTGGTGTTTATCTTAATGCAAGTGTGATTTTCTTATTTAGAAAACGCAAGCACACTAATTTAATTAGAGTGTACTAAACCAGAACCTTATAAATTCTTATTTGTTTGATAGTTTGTAAAAAAGTTAATGCAAATTAACGCTTAACACATACAATCTGACTCTGTTATATAAACATGTTTTCAACAAACATGTAATTATAGAAACTTGATTGCGCTTAGACTTGTTTGAAACGATAGGAACGGTTCAAATTCTGTCGAATTTACATTCTAACAAAACTTTTTGACATAACATGAATCACGAACGACTTAATCGTTTTCATCGTAATGATATATTATATAATAGATAGAATATTGCTACTTTTTCCATCTGTTGGTCTTAACTGAGATAAATAGTTTATGTAAATAAAAAGTAATAACTAAGCATCAAATATCGGAAGAACGTCCGCATTTTGTATGTGATTAACTATTTTAATACGATTCTCGCTGATCTTCATATAAACAAAGAATATTATAAGCGGTTTTATTAATATGTATGTGGATATTTGCCTTAGAGAAACCTACACAAATATGTCGCTAGGCTGACAATCGAACTAATGAATCCCGGTTTGTAAGTCCAGTACTCAACTTCCTGAGTAGTTCTGGCTACCATAACTTTAAATGTCGCTTGTTATGATTTTTGATTGGCGCGACTTTATAGTTATGGACCAACCCCATTAGGAAAGTCAACCAGAAATTCCCGAAAAGTTGACAGTTAACAAAGACCGGTCCAAAACAGCTTTTATATGCAGTTATTGGCCCAAATCAACCACTTGATCGGAAAGATTAACATTTTTCACATTTAACTGATATATTCTTTCACAAAATACTATCTTAAACATATAAAATCTATCTATTCTGCTCTTACATATCGAGAAAAACAGCGATGTGACAGACTTTCTTGAAATGCAAATCTCCCGAGATTTCACGGTCATATGACGTAATTTCTATTTTTAGTAACATACCATGTGCTCAAGTGTTTTCAAATTCAGAATGACATTTCCCGGTATTTTAGATTATTCTGGCTTGTTTTGTAAAAAAATTGTAGTGTTAATAAGAACTCAAAGTAAAAATTATTTAAAACTACCTGATTCACACTGAAATCAGTCTTATAATCCACCATACGTAAGTTGTTAAACACAAATGATAGATTTCAGAAAACGAAAGTAATGTTTACAATTTCAGCAAAAAATGTCAAGGTCGATCCGAAAGTATCCAAATGAAAACTCGTCACGTGACAAAGCGACAATGGCGTCAAAATTGTAAATTTCAGACTGATGAGAGTTATTTTCATCTATTGTAAGATGCATTTGAAATATTTGAACCTTAAAATATTCCCAGATGCAGTAATTTATATTCATTCACTAATATATGTAGAAATGTATCCAAGAAAATGAGCTTTCTTTGATTTATAGCGTGACATAAATATGTTACGCTCTGGTTGACTTTCGATACGGGGTTCGCTTCAGCGTACAGGTCTGTCAATACTATATTAACTGTACGCTGAAGTTTCTTTAGCTACTTCCTGAGATATCAAGTGTCTGAGCATGAGGGTAAGCCAAATAATTATGATCTTATCTGTACTAACCAGTATGTAATTGTATTGAAATAATCGCTGAGAACGTTGAAGTGCTACCGGAATTACGTGTCGTGTTTAATGATGTTTGAACGATCTATTTAAAGATGAAATCGAAAGAAGAAAACAAGTTATTAGCAGTTATAATATGTTAGCAATTCAAACATGGCAACTGGTGGAATAAACTGTTTCAAGCAAGATGCTACACTCGAAAATAACCGCGAATGTGTTGTACGAGCATGCGAGCCATGTGCCCGAATCTTCAACCGCGGCTTCAGTGTTTTGCAAGATATGTAAGGTGCAAAAAACCACACAATATACAAACTAGGGCAGCATGACATGGTCAGTATCCAGTACATAGATAAAGAGCCAATTGAACTGGACATGAAATGTACGGATATATGTGTGATAAGTACTGTTAAGCAATATATTTCTTTTGTGCGGATCAGGCAAAGCTTTGTTGTAATACGTGCATACTTTTGCATAGGAAATATGAAAAGGTAGATGACAAAGCCAGCTTATCTTAACATCAGGAAACTGATATTGAGGCTCTGATGAATACGTTTGGAAAAACTAAATTAGATACGGACTCAATTATCGCTGACTGCAAACAATTGGAGCACAATTTGGATGTTTCTATAACAAACATTTTAACACGAGTAGATTAAGTCAATGAAATGAAATACCGCATCAACAAATTGTTAGAAAAAGCAAACGTGCAGACATTGGTAAGTGAGCATTGAGCAGGGATGGTCAATTGGTCTTAGCGATAGTTTTTTACCCCAGGGCTCAAGGAGTCAGTTGTTCGAGCACAGTTGAGGGTTACTTTTTTCTTTCTTTGATTGTATTCTTGTTTTTTTTCTTTACTGGAGCTTGTTAGGTTCAATGTTTAAATTTATCAATATAAAGCATTTAACGACAAACTTCAATACATGCTAACATCTGTGAACAGGCCCCTTTAAAGTACTAAAAATACTTCAAATATTTTCAGTCGAGCTTGGTATTATATAGCACAATAGATATTGCGTAAACGTCGATTTAGAAAACATTATAATATATGAACGTTATATGTTTTTATACGTGCTCATAAAATATTTTTTTTTTTCAAATGTGGAAGTAGGGTAGTGGGATTTATTGAAAATTGGCTGGGTATAACCATTCAAGATCACTGGTTATACTAATTTACAACATGCTTACAAGCATGCACAAGTTTGGTCAATAAATGGATAAGAACTTCTGAAATAGACATTTAACACCGTTAAGTATTTTATTTTTGCAAATATCTCAAGTTATTGAAATACCTTTGACAAAATCTTTAGTGCATAAAAGAAAGTTTTTCTTGCAGTTTGCGTCGATATCTTATGATTAAAGAATAAATCCTTGAACAAGTCTTAAATTTCTGCTTAAATTTCACGTTGTGTACTGCATAACTGTATACATAAATGCACTATAGATCGAATTTTAGGCTAAGAACACAGGCTTATTAAATATAGTCATTACTATGTATTTCATATTAACATTAGCAGCATAAAAAACTCGTAATCACCAGCTTAAATTCTCAAGAATTTGTTTTTAAAGTTATTTAAAACAATTCTATTGCCAAGCAATAAAATTCCCCTACCAGTGAAAGTCCACCATTTTCAGCAATAGTTCTAGTCTATTTGTTGCCATAGCAACCAGAATTGTTGACGTAGGACCAAAATGAAATGACGTGCATAATCTCCATTTTGCCATCTGTCCATGTTTCAAGTTTCATGAAAGAATATGAAGAACTTTTAAAGTTATCGCAGGATCCAGAAAAGTGTGACAGACTGACTGAAAGACACACAGAGCGCAAACCATAAGTCCCATCCGGTTTCACCGGTAGGGGACTAATAAAGCGCCACTTACTGTTGTATTTACATCCATAAACGTTTAATTGGGAACCCCACAAAGTCACATGATCCTGCAAACTGTATTCGCTTTGACAGCTTTTTAGTAAAAAGAGACACGTGCATATATAAAGGCATCGTTTCAATAGAATTTACTACAAAACTGAATACACACACACATTCAATTCTTCATATCTCTATCATCACTGACATAGTCTTAAGCACACTGAGTATAACATTCGTTCACTATATCATCACAGCGCCTACTGCAATTCTTCATATCTCTATCATTACTGACATAGTCTTCAGCACACTGAGTATAACATTCGTTGACTATATCATCACAGCGCCTACTGCAATTCTTCATATCTCTATCATCACTGACATAGTCTTCAGCACACTGAGTATGACATTCGTTGACTATATCATCAATGCATCTCTGTAACACAAAAAGATACGCATGATCAGATCTCTGGGTATCAGTAACATGATCAGTCGCAGTAATTATGAAATAAACAATTCTTTGCATGTAAAATTTGATAATATTAAAATACGTTTATATTCATTTTCATTGAGAAAAATAGCATATATTTACACGGTATTAATACATTCAATAGCTGTTTTATGTGGTTAATATCGATGAATATATTTTAAACAATTATGCATTTAATAATTTTACTTTATTCAGCATTCAATTGCGTGGTCTAAATCCCTATCTCTACTCTCACCTATACCCTATCTCTACTCTCACCTAATAGCTATCTCTACTCTCACTAAATCCCTATCTCTACTCTCACTTAATCCCTATCTCTACTTTCACTTAATCCCTGTCTCTACTCTCACTTTATCAATATCTCTACTCTCACTTAATCCCTATCTCTACCCTCACTTAATCCCTATCTCTACCCTCACTTAATCCCTATCTCTACCCTCACTTAATCCCTATATCTACCCCTCACTTAATCCATATATCTACTCTAACTTAATCCCTATCTCTACTCTAACTTAATCCGTATCTCTACTCTCACTTAATCCCTATCTCTACTCTCACCTAATCCCTATCTCTACCCTCACTGAATATCTATCTCTCACCTCGTCATGTGCAGAAAGTCATCTGCAAATAGACAAGTGCTACTGTGTAAACCTATTAATGCGTTTGATTTTCTGTTTTATATCGTTGTTAGGGGTCTCTATACGTACGAATTACTTTTCATAGTCTTTAAATTGTTAACAGTGGATTTTGTTGCACCGATTTATACCGAAAAAATCTTATTTAATTGCCTGTATCTGTTCTGCGTGAAAACAGGCACAGTTATACCTTGTTATATTATTGTTCAACGTAAAGACGATACAATATTGAAAATAATAACGACAATTTAGGTTTTTACGAAAAAAAACGATATTTTTGTTATTGTCAAAAAGTAAATAATACACGTTAAAAACGTTTTTTCTTCAAAACAATTCATGCGATTTTGGCTTATTACATATTGGATTCACACTGATACTTCTTTTTACTTAGAAGTAGTCCTTTAAACCGTTCAAATGTCATTTTAATCAGGCGTTCTATTTGTTTGATTTGATACGAAAAATACAATTGACTGAACAGGAGAAGGCAGCTTTTTGTTTTTCGTTGGAAAAAAGACCTGGTGATTTAAATAATTTTACACTGTTTGCTACTTGTCAGAAAAATTTAACCCAATTTAGCAAGTGACCCATAATTGTTCTTTTTGGTGTAACTACTTAACAATTCATTAATTCAAAGCATCCAGTACTGCTTGTTTGACCAGTCTACCAATATTCAATTCTTTAAAAGTATCGATTGGGGCAGAACCCAATGGCGTAATATTCAGAAGACAACACCCTTTCGACAAACTGAACAGAAGTGTCCAATTGACCTGTTATTATACACATTGCTCAGGTTCATTAGTTCGCCTTTAGTGATAGTTCTAGTTAATTTTGAATCTTTTATTGCCCTTGTGACAAAATGGTCATGGGAGCACATCAACCCCATGTTTTATCTAATGAGACCATGACTTGACCTTTTTTCTTGTTGGAAACATGGTGGAAACTGTAAAAAGAAAACAAGTGTTTCACAGTTGATCTAGATACAAGGCTATCTTGACCATCTTGTTATATGTTTCAGCATTGATGCATGTCAGCATGACGGGAAGGGAAAGTTATTTAATGATAGAGTGGACCAAAGAAATGCAAATTGTGTTCCTAAATTAATTAATGGACATTTAGCCATATTCGCTCTGTGTGACATCGCAGCAGTGGATGAGTTAACATATTATTATGGAGAAGCAGAGGCAAACATGTACTGGATATTGTTAAGTCGTAAGCACAACTTAACAATATGTTAAAAGTTTCCAGGGGATTTAGCAACTCATAATGTATTTCAAAGTCATAAACACATTTTTATTGAGAATTGACTAAAAAGACACCTTGTTGTACAGTGTTACTTGCTTACAACAACATGGTCAAAGAACTGCTGATATGATGCAGAAAAACACATTCCCAGCCAGCTGTCGCATAAGTTGTTTAAAGATCATTAAAGCCTACAGAATTAGACACAGTATAAAAATATTTTAATTTAATATTTTAGATAGCACATTTTTGTGAATGGTTCTATTCTTCTACTCCATTCTCTCGATCATCATTTCCATTCTCCTCTATCATTTCCTGTCGCTTCTTACCTCTGCAGCTGTAAAAGAAATTATGGGGATGAGATTATGCCACAGTATGCATTTATTGTTGAAATTAACGAGAAAACAACAACGGAACCACAAAACGGTGTTGACACAAGACTATTTGACCTCTTGCACTGCATTTCACTGACAAACAAACACGCTATTTACACTACCACTGTTTCAGGGCATACCAGTAGTGCTATATCACTACCATCTTAAGTAAGCATAAACGCAGTGAGGAACTATTTACACACACACAATAGAATGCTATGTACTCAACTGAACACATACAGACAGAGGTATCCTTAGTCTATTGTATAGGTAACTCACTTATGAATTTAAGACATTGAGGCAATAATGACCAGAAATGTCTTGAAGGTTAACAGAGCCAGCTCATCAGGCCAAATTATCTTAGTCTATGACCTCATTTCATATAATCATAAAACCCACCTCTGCACTTTGGCCTTTGGTGCTCATTTTGGAACCAGAAGAGCTTGAAGAGGAGTTGTTTTCAGCACTACTGGATGGCTCATTTCTAGAACTACTCCCATCATCACCTGCCAGAAAAGAAACATGTCAATATTATCTTGAATCAATTGGATTTTGCACCTCCAAACTGTTTTTTTATTTTGAAAAAAACTAGCAGTTCACAAAATTAGCATTCATACGTCATATTGAAGAAACCACCCTTTTCAGAGGCCATCGACTGGTTGTACGGCCTAATAAGGGTTTAAACCCACAGTAATTAGTTATTGTTGTAAAAATGTGCATTGATTCGATCCAAAGGTTTAATATAGCATAAATTGTACTGTACAGACATTGTGAGGTACGAGGCACACGCACATATTCAGATAGAGGTATTCACCAAAATGTAATTCTTTAAGTAAGCTGGTAAAGGATCACAAACAAATATCCACAACAACCAAAAGAGAGCTGATCATTTAGAATAATACCAGCCTTACCCCTTAACCTTGCCCTTTCTGTCTGTTCTCGAAACAAGATGTGCCTTTAGATGAGTCCATTTCCGCACTGTTAGAACTGGTAGGTTGAAAGCCAGCTTCTTCTTCATCATCATTATCTGTACGGTATAAAGCACTCTCTGGCAACTGTGACACAGTATTTGAATTTGCCTTTCATCTTGTTTTTACCTCTTTCACAGCATTTCACAGAAAAACAAACACCCTATTTACATTACCTCTGTTTCTGTGAATACCGGAAGTGCTATATCACACCATCTAAAATAAACATATACGCCTACGTTTTTTACATGATTTTCTGTATTCAGTGGGACTCGAACCCACAGCAGCCAGAGACCCTGGTTAACAAACACACTGATGTAATGTATATGCAATGTATAAAGATTGACATATGGACATTTTGAAATGCTTTGAGGTACCAGGAACAAACACACGCAGTAGAAAGCTATGTACTCAACTGAACACATACAGACAGAGGAATCAATAGTGTATTGTGTAGGTACACAAATATAAATCAAAAACATGGAGGAAATAATGACTAGAAATGTCTTGAATGTCTGCAAAGCCGGCTCATCAGGCCGAATTATCATGGTCTATGACCTCATTTATTATAATAATCAGACTCACTTCTGACGTTTTGGCCTTTGGTGCTCATTGCGGGAAAAGGAGAGCTTGAAGAGGCGACGTTTTCAGCAATACTGGATGGCTCATTTGTAGAATCATTCCAATCTTTATCTGCGAAAAAAAGAAAAATCCCATGTTAAAGAATTTTTCTTTCATTAATTTGGTTTTGCTAATGCAAACAGTTTATATATATATATATATATATATATATATATATATATATATATATTTTTTTTTTTTTTTTTTTTTTTTTTTTTTTTTTTATAAAGCAGTTCTCAAAATTATCATAAATAAGTTATAACTGAAGCATAAACCTCCTCAGAGGCCACCTACTGATTTTGAGGCTTAAGTAGGGTTCAAACCCACAGCATTTACTTACTGTGGTCAAAAAGTGCATTGATACAATCCAAAGCTGTACCGGGTAATATATTATTTACTGTAAATACATTGTGAGGCACAAGGCACACAACCGAAATTGTTCCGGTGTTCACTATAAAGCCTAAAATGATTTATCCAGCTATACAAAAAGAATAATTCCAACTAGCATTGCGTAATGAACATTTCGTAATTTCGGAATTTCGTAACAGCATACATAATTTATTCATGAAAAATAAACTTCAGATGATATAAAACGCTACGCGAATGTTATGCATGAGTTAATGATGATTGATCTTGTTTATGAACCTCAAAACGCCCTTGAGTCACGAACATCGTGAATCTGTAAAACAAATGTTGGTAATAACAATTTGTATTGTTCTTTATGCCGAACGAATATGCGTATTTGCTGATCTAACCAATGACAGAACATGTGCGTATGCTTTGTCCTTGAAAATGACGTATCAATGCAACACATGAACACTTGACTTGCATAAGACAGAATAAAGGGACAAAGAAAAGAACATTCAAAGTAAGAACATTTATTCTTCATTTCTCTAACAAAACAAGCAAATGACATTTTACATAATTGACTGAAGGTTATTATACTTGGTATACTGCTAGAATAAAGTGAGTTAGATTTGTTAGAGCTTAAACTCTCAGTCCTCTATGGTATTTTGTACGACTGTAAAAAGTGTGTTTTCAGAAATTAAATGTTAAAAAAAAAGAAAAACAAAGAAAAAGAATAAAATGAGTTTTATTTAATAATACTCCATGAAAGGATGTGAAAAATTAAATGTTTTATATCTAACGTCTTGTCTGTGCTGATTCTGTTTAATTAAGTAATTAAGTCACTAAGTTTATGACTCATGCTTTTCTCTATACACGAGCGGGCAAGTATAGTATCACGAGAATACATTTCGTGTATTTTTTCCCAAATAATTGCCTTTAATATATATATAATTAAAAACGATAAGTCTAAACCAATATTTTAAAGGAATAAGAACAAGCTCTTTCAACATTATCTGGAATATTTAAAGGCAACCAGTATTAAATTTCGTATCTCTCGTATTATTAATATGATACCGATTGTACAAGTTTGTTTGGTCTAATCTGACATTTGTTTAATCAGTTTGCGTAACATGTTTTGACTCGTACTGTCTATGTATTTTAATCAGTACTTCGTTACTACGATTTTAGTTATTATAATCAATTTCATAATGTCAAATATTACAATTGATTACTGATTATCCTCTATTTTGTTGGGATCCCTATTGAATATTTATAACAAGGTATTCAACTCAAAATTACCCGAATATAGATTGCATCGCTTTGAACAGCAATTACTTCATAAATTGTGCAGCGATTTCCATGAACTTGGTCTTATTAAACGCAGGAACGAATTTCCTATCTGGAAATGTACATGTTTTGCATGTATTGTTTTACAATTAATGGGTCAAATTGTAAGAAAAAAACACGATCCACAACACGCGTGACCTACTCGTCATCGATCAGACCCGATCCAAGACTGAAATCTTCACGGAGTAAAGGGCATTTTCCCAGCAAAGTTCACGGATCTCGGTACCATAATTCAATATAACGTTTGGAAAAACATTCTTACCGTTCTTGCCGTTACATTATTCATCAAAACTAACTGTCTAGCGCCTTTTGAAATCTTTGTTTACATACATTTCAACTAGCCGACATTGTAAACATACACGGTGCGCGTGCGGAGTTTTGTAACAAGCGACAAGAGACACCTTCACGTTGGACCAATGAAATCACTCGATGCAGTCTTTGATGTTTTTACAAATTAAAATCCTTAATATGTATACCAAATTAATCGTTTGTTCTTTCCAATTTATTACATTTTAGCTCATGGTGATCTTTTGTCCGTCGTGAGTCATCAGCATTTATCGCGTGAACACTCTAGACGCCATATTTATAGACGAAAATTCATGAAACTTGGTCAGAACATTTTCCCAATCATATCTCGGCCGATCCACATGTGACGAGGTGTCACAAACTAGGTTACTAGATCAAATTGTAGAAAAAGTTTGTGGCCTTTCTCGAAGTCATTTTTTGTCCAACCTTCATGAAACTTCATGGCCGCCAGGGGGCGGGGCAGTTTTTCTTATATGGCTATAGTGAATCCTTGTGAGAACCCTAAAAGTCAAATTTTTGTCCAATCTTCGTGAAACTTGATCAGAACATTCGTTTTGACGATAGTTAGCCATTTAAGGAAAAGTGTTCAGGTCCTATTAAAAACCATGCTGCTTTTCTTACATTGCTATAGTG
This sequence comes from Dreissena polymorpha, assembly GCF_020536995.1. Lineage (NCBI taxonomy): Eukaryota > Metazoa > Mollusca > Bivalvia > Myida > Dreissenidae > Dreissena > Dreissena polymorpha. Next base: position 36,470,685 of record NC_068360.1, read on the forward strand.
AAATCTTGGGATCTGTTAAGATCAGTTTAGAAGTCAAAAGTGTTGACCAGTCTGCATTGATCTTTACCAAAACTTTTGTTCTTATAATATTTCAGCAAAGTTCACAAATGGTTCAGGGGGAAAAGGAAGGTCAGAGGCCAAAATTTGAACAGTTAAGTTATTTCGGTTCTTATTCGAACGAGCCCTCTTGTATATTATTTTAGTACTGTGACCTGGTCGTTGACCTCTGCGGACCAATAAAATGTCGAACACATTTATTATAATTAGTATGAAACGGTTCAGTTTATCGGACGTGATCTTTTTTCATCCTTTACTGCATTTGAGATATAATACAATAATATAGCTTGCCCTGAAATGCATCACTGAGTTATCTCTAATATGACACCAAACTTCGCGCTGCTATAACTTGCGTCAGAACAAGGTGAATCAGTGCACGGATGTAGTATTTTTCCTGACCTTCTATCAATGATAGTACTTTTTACAAAAAGGGCGGTTAATTCAGACTAGCGCGAAAGTTGCTTTGATATTCGATCCTTTAAGGAAGGGTAGACCATTATAGCTAGTCTGAACTTGATGCTTCACAACGTTGAGATTTTCATAACGATTTTAAATAATTACGTATCAATCAGAAGTATTTGTAAATAAACTGAACGAAAACAGCATTTTGAGTGTAATCCCCTCGCATTCGCAGGTTATTATCCTTACCTGTGTCCCAATTTGCGTTCGTGCGTTCGTCCTTATGTGCATAAACACTCGTTCGACTAATTTGCATGAGTTGGTGTTTTGTTGTCACACATTTCTAGATCACTTTAAATATTATTAAATCATTAACGTATTTCGTATTATCATAAACAACATCAAAGCCTCAAACAATTTTCTACTCTTTGAAATGTTTGTGCATTGTAACCTAAACCTTAAAAAAAGGAAATATACTATTTATCAGAGTAATGCATTCTCATTATTATACTTTTTGTAGAGCTTAAACACTGAAGGGGTTTGATACCCGGAAGTGGATAAACAAAAACTGCCCAAAGACATAGTTATGACATTGGTATGGGACCTGCGTATTTGGGCAATATAACAGTAAGGAGACAGCCTTTTAACAAAACTAATGCTAGTTAAATCCCCGTTGGTGTAACTGTAAATTAGGTTTTCGACGAAGTCTTTACATATAAGAAGTGTTGTTAAAATAAACATAATAATTACATTAATCAATTCTCAATTTACACTAAATTACAGGCAAACATTAATGCAGTCTTTTATTTAAATACGAAATAACACTTTTAAAGGGCTAATATGTTTATAATTGTGATAATCCATATGATTGTTTGTCTTCTGTCTGCACATATTACAGAAAACTCTCAGGATAATCTCAATCTTTCACCTCAGACATTTTTCACCTCAGATCAAGGTAAACAAGTGCATTAACCGTTTACTACTTCTGTGATCTGCGCTATCAACAGCATTGCTTAAGAGGCTGACATTAGATCATTATAAGAATGGCCAGTATTATCACCTTTTGGTTCATTTATCGATGTATTTACATCAGACAACTTGCAATTTTAAGCAACAGGTTGTGATCATATTACGCATGCGCATTTGCGTGTTTTACGGGAAAGTTTACGCTACACGATCTTGATAGTAGTATAACTGACAACGTCACTGTAGCCGCATTATTCTTTACGTTATTGTTGACGTCGCTCGAGTAGTGACAGTGTACAACAAAAATGTCTGTTTGTAATTAGCTACATAAATTTATCAGTGTTTTTTATCCTGTTATTTTTCATGTGTTGTGATGAAGGTTGACTTACGCTCCTCGTGGATTACACAATTTTGACATGGATACATAAAGATGATGTAAGTATGATGCCGCGCTCTAGAAAAAACGGGGCTTAATGCATGTGCGTTAAATGTCGTCCCAGATTAACATCTGCAGCCCGCACACGCTAATCAGGACGACACTTTTCCAATCCACACAGACTTCCTTTTAACGAGAACTTCCATAAAAGCGGACTGCCTGCACAGGCTAATCAGGGACGACACTTTACGCTCACGCATTAAGCCCCGTTTTCCGAAAGCGGCGTCCATATGTTTGTATTGTTGTTAACAGATTACATGTACACAAGATGCCGCGCGTCTGTCTCTTGCTCGCCCTGGCATGCGCATTCGTTCGCGGAACTCAAGGCCAGTGTAAGTAAACACTCAGGCTTTCGTTCAGTATGTTTTCCTTCAAAGCAATTAGCGGCTAGCCATTGTTGTATACACATGAAAATGTTGGTGCGCTTTTAATTCATAATGTTTACGACCACGTTGCGTTGGTTTGAGGATAATTTGCTCTGTGGTTATTTTGTTTTTGTTTAAATAAATCATCTCGCGTGCAACAATACGTGTTTGCCATGCATACCAAATTAACGTTTTACTTTAGAGCATGTAAGATGATGACAGATTAATATAAGATGATCTGTTCGATACATATACGTACATAGAAGCAAGTATGCATATTTGAAAATTGGACCTTTCTAATTGCCACAATTAAAGTATTTGATATAAAACGGAATGACGATTCTGACACAATGAAATCAGTCGACCTATCAATAAATCGATTGAACAAGCAAACAATCAATTATTTATCAGATTTCATCAACCCATATATTCGTCTATGTACTAATCATTCCTTCAACCAATCAAGAAACCAGTCCAAATTTTACTAATGTCGCCAATTACTAACTTTGTTAAACGTAAAATAACGTTCTTGCAATAAGCAAAAAAGTGTCTTTTAGCACGTTTACAAACGGTCATTTATGTTTTTCAGAGCATAACAAATATGAGCCGCGCTCTGTGAAAACTGGGCTTAATGCATGTTCGTAAAGGGTCGTCCCAGATTAGCATGTGCAGACCGCACAGGCTAATCAGAAACGACACTTTCCGTCTTAACCTCATAAACACAAAACTTCCTATAAACGAAACATTCCATAAAAGCGGAAAGTGTCGTTCCTGATTTGCTTGTGCGGACTGGGACGACACTTTACGCACATGCATTAAGCCCATTTTTATCACAGCGAGGCTCATATTAAAATTTTCAATGCATATCAAATAGTTAACAATTGATTGATTTTAGGGCCTCTGGGATCTACTTTCTACCGCACGATGAGTGAACTTAATCAGTCTACCGTCTACCATAAGATTTCACTGAACACACAAGAGCGCAAGGCCTACATAAAAATCGATATCGCGCGTGCGCAGGAAGGAATACTATTCGGGGAAGGGCGCGTGTTTGTTAACTCGGATGGCGGGCTAGGATACCTCTACAAGTAAGTAAATATACTGCATTTTATGGAATGTTGGGGCTTCATCAACGAGATAAACGTTCAACGTAGTTTCAAAATAGTTTTCAGCGTAAACATGTTAAGAAAACGTGTTATTTCTGTGTTAAGTGAATGCTGGTTAGTACAAACAGTGTTTACCTCCACTTCGCTCATACAGCATACAAGAAGCAGGTGGTGTTGTGTATTTTTAACACGAAATAATCAAAAAGCGTAGTAGAGTACACTATCCGATTGTATGGCAGTTTTTCGTTTAAAGATAGTCTACTCTAAAGGAAAGTCCAGTTTATATGGAAAGTGTCGTTCCTGGTTAGACTGTTCGGACTTCACATGCTTATCTGGGACGACACTTTACGCACATGAATTAAGTCCCGATTTCCTAGAGCGATACTCATATATGTTGTGCGTTATTTCAGTTTCACGGACGGCTCTATGATGCTCTACTCGCTGAGCCCCGGAAGTCCGCCCTACGGCTACATGTTCCACTCGGGACACGCGTCTGACTTTTACTGGCCAGCGCTGTTTGGATATACAGGTTGTGATGTTTTGCTTATTAATAACGTTTACGTCAAATCATAATGTTGACGACCACGTTGCGTTTGTTAGAGGTCAAGTTGCTCCGTTTTTGTGTTTAATAAATTATACCGCGACCGTCCAACAATACATGCGTGTCATGCATACCAAATTCTAAAAAGCTTTGAAGATGCTGACTTATTAATATAATAACATTTTACGATACATTAAAGCAAGTAAAGAGATTGGAATATACAACATTTCTAATTGCCACAATTAAAGTACTTGATATAAAACGGTATAACAATTCTGACACAATTAAATCAGTCAGTCAATTTATAAGACAAGCATCCAAGCAACCATTTATCAGATTTTATCAACTCATCTTTGCGTCCATGTATTAATAATTCATTCAACTAATCTAGCAAACAGTCCAAATTGTACTCGCCAGCAAAATAACATTTTTGCAATAAGCAAAAAATGTTGTCTTTTTACGCACGAAAACTGTCAGATTCTTTGACAGTGCATAACAAATATGAGCCGCGCTCTGTGAAAACGGGGCTTAATGCATTTACGTAAAGTGTCATTCCAGATTAGCCTGTGCAGTCCATACAGGCTAATCTGGAACAACACTTAACGCCTAAACTGGATTTGCGCTAAGACGATGCTTCCTTTAAACGGAACATACTATGTTCAGACTGCACAGCTAATCTGGTACGAAGCGTTACGCACATGCATTTAGTCAAGTTTTCCCAGAACAAATCTCCTATATTGAACAGTTGATTGGATCCAGGACCGCTGGGACCGGATTTCTACCAACTCATGAGTAAACTCAAGTCTGGGGGCCAGGTCCAGATACAAACTGAGATGGCGCGTGCACATGAAGGGATTCCCTTCGGGGAAGGGCGCGTGTTCGTGACCTCTGATGGTGGGATGGGATACCTTTACAAGTACGTCACTTGATTGTAGATAGTGAAAGGTTGGCGTTTCATCAACGATATGAACGTTCGAGATAGTTTAAGCGTAAACATGTTAACAAAACGTTATATTCCAGCATTTAGTGAATGCTAGTTTCTACATACAGGTTTGGCTCCAAATGCAAACTAAACAGCGCACTGACCAGTGGTTGTTGTTGTTTTCTGCCAGAGACGTTAAACAAGTGTAGTGTACAAGAGTGTTTCACACCACACGCTTTAAGCCCCGATGTCACCTCTGGAACTCGGGTCTTTTAAATTGGTTACACTAAACAATGAAACCTAACTAACACACTTAAGTGAGATATCAAACAATATTAATGTGAAGAATTCTCAATAGCATACAATAAAATATCAGTGATAATGCTTATGAATATCATAATTGGAATATAATACAATTAGACTATTTTTATTTGCGCATGCGTTCACTACACAATTAATTGCCTTCCTTAGAAATGATAATAAAACGCATTATCAAAACGTAACAAAAATCCATTTTAATGCCTGCTCTGTGAAAACCGTTTTAATGCATGTCCTATTCAGGAACGACACCTTTCGCCTTAACTGGATTTTCGCTAAGAAGGGACTTCCTTTTAACGTCAAATATCATAAAAGCAGACAGTGTCATCCCTGATTAGCCTGTGCGGGGTACACATGCTAATATGGGTCGATACTTTTCGCACATGCATAAAGCCCCGTTTTCCATGAGCGAAGTTCATATATATTGTGTGCGTTCTTTTAGTTCCACGGACTTCTCTATGACGCTGTGCGCGATGAGCCCCGGAAGTCCCCCCCACGGCTACATGTACCACACAGGAGCATTTGGAACATTCTATAGCGCCTGGTGATTTTCAAAAGTCCTCGGACGCTTTCGCATTATTTTGTTCGACAAATCCGAAAATAAAGTGCTTCTGGATGTAAATTGCATACTATTCGTGTGAGTTGCATTTACATTTTATTAAATGTTACAAGCGTGGCAAACAGTTTTGAAGTTTTACCTTCAAAATATTTTAATAATTTTCTATATTATTTCCCACCTTCTTAAAAGTTATTATAATATGACTTAAGTTATTGTTGTAAATTATTTGGTAAAACGAATTATAATATAATTTTTGTGTTCTTTTCTGCTTTAGATCAAGTAACAAATATTGGAAAAACACAAAATAACAACATACATGTATATATAAATTATATGAAATAGATAATATCCATCAAATATATAGAAACTATAAATACTGTTTGTCTTATTTGTTTTTGTTACATAACTTAGTAATACATATATGTTAAATAAAGGTTGTCTTCAACAAATATCATTGTGTTCATTATGTATATACTCGCGGTTAGCTAGTAAGAGAATTTAAAATAAAAAAAGTTGGCATCCAACATTTGTTTATGCACGACCACAGCCGACACATATCTAAGATAAGATGACTATTGAAAACGCATGCACTGACGCTCTTATTTCAAACGAGAACCAAATTATATATTTAATAAATCAAATAACATTCAAGCCGCGCTCTATGAACAGGGGTATTATGGATGCGCGTAAAGTGCCGTCCCTTATTAGCCTGTGCAGTCCGCACAGACCATTCAGGGACGGCACTTCCCGCCTAGACTGGATTTTCGTTTAGAAGAGACTTCCTTTTAACGAAAAAATCCATAAAGCGCAAAGTGTCGTCCCAGATTAGTCTGTGCGGACTGCACATGCTTATCTGGGACAACACTTAAAGCACATGCATTAAACTCCTTTTCTTATGGCGCGGCTCAAATATGTTTAAATGAATTGAAGTACGCGCGTGTCCCCTGTATAACCCTGGCTAAGTCCGTCAGTCCGGTATCTTCTGTGACAAAGGCGTGCCAATAATGTTCTTTCAGTTACACACGCGGCTTCAACGCTTTTACTGGAAAAATATATCATGTTTTACCAAGTATTGTGCGTCTTGAAGCAATTTAGATGTATTGTCGGTAAGTAAATAAATTGAATAAAAACAGCATTTTGCATTTTCATACCGATGCATTCACGCCCAATAGGCGTTATCACCGTGTATATGTCCGTAAATGCGTGCACAAAAAATCGTCCGAACGGTCGAAATGATCGGAAAATTTTTAAACCAACATACGCATCTCATATTTACATGATTAAATATTGAAAAATGGTGGACATATAACGTTTTATCAAGAACAAGATCCCAGTCTTAATTTGTTTTTCACTACTGTAATGTTTGTGCATAATTACCTTAACCTTGAAAAAGACACGTTACACACTAGCGCATACGGAGCCTATATATAAATGACAACGTCCCCGCGGCAGCATATTTCTGTACGTTAACGTCGCCACAACTGTATTCTTCTGTACGTTAACGTCACCGTCACTTAAATTGTGACTCTGCAGGATAAAACGAAGGTATGTTTGTTTTTATTTTAATATATCACTGGCCTGTAATGCTTGTATTGTTTGTTGTGTCTATGATTTACGTTATTCTCGTTGTCTCATACGTTGTATGGAGTATGCACTGCTACGATGGTACGCAACATTGTATAATTATCGTTTTTGTACAATGTCACGTTAAAAAATATAGACACGCTCAGTGATAATTTTATATGACGGTAAAATCATCTGTATATAGAGAATAATAAGATAGTGCTGATTATAGATCAGGTTAATCATGCGAGGCTTAGAAAACAAAAAGCACGAGCATGATTAACCTGATCTATAATCAGCACTATCCTATTACTTTATTAACACACTTTTTCACTTAACCTTTTTATTTAAACAACATTAGTTTAACTGGATAATTTCGCTGGATTTATGACGTCATTTTGTCGAAAAAATGACGTCATTTCGTGCCGTGGTTTATAGCAGAAATTTAATCAACGGGACTTTAATCAACCGAATTTGCTGTTTAAGTGGGATAAATATATTTATCCCTTTTGTATACCGACATTGACGGTTTAACACACTATGGAATAAACTAGCCTGTCTCCCACCTTGTTGAATATACCTGTCGCGTGCACGAACTACTTTTTATTCTACCACTAAATGGTTTTTCATAAGAAATCGAGAAAACTTTAGCTTTAAAATTATAGGACCTTCAACCTTTAGATCTAGTCGAGGGACATAATTTTTCGCCATATGTATAATGAATCAGCTGATTGATGGCGTCATAAAACGACATACTTATTGCGTCATTTTTGTGATGTCATCTTTTTGTGTACACGAAACTAGGATGCGATGTCTGGGAATAAAACATTGAAGACGCGCATTTTTTTCGTGTTAATGTATCCTGGATGTAATTATGAAAAAGTGCATATTCTATGGACTACTTACCTCGGATGGAACCGGTGAGACGAAAGATTTAGATCTACATGTAGATCTAGCTTATTCGTGTTATTGATTTTCAGAATGTGCGTGCCTATTTGGATGTGAAATTGTGTTTGTAGAGCAAACTGATGCCTACTTGTGATGGGTGTGTATTTTGGTTCAGTAGTTTATTCGATTTGTTTTGCTTTTGGATGTAAGTAAACGTAAGGGTATTTTCTTTGATGAATAAACTTTGTCTTTGATATTTTATGAAAGAAAGTCTATTCAGTAAGAATAACCCGTTTGCAACAAGTGTTTCAAGGCTTAATAGAATTATTACGGATTATCTTGTGTTTTGGTCACAAACTACAGGATGTGAAGGCTAAATCTAGACGCTATCAAAATCTGCAGCGTCCATGAACAAATTAAGCGAGTATAGTTTTTTTGATTATTTATGTTTAGAACGACTCTGTGTGTAAATCTACATGTACATGTATGTTGACATCGACATCATTTTGTCAGGAGCAATCGCCGCCATATTGGATTTTTGATCATTTTGTTTTTCGAAAATAAAATGAATACAATTTTCTTTTCGCGGTCGTAATGTGTTACAATTTGCATGCTGCGTAAAACTAAATCGAGGCATATGGTGATGTTTTTTTCTCTTTTTACAGTTTGTGTGTAATTTATTTAAAGACTATTTTGCGTACCAGAACAAATCAGGGCCCTCTATTGCCACCAGGGGAAGCCACCCACATACCTCATGAGAGGGAATGTTCGAGCCGATTACCTTTAATGGGGGATTTTTTTTACTTAGTCTCTCATTAAATCATTTGTTTTTACATTTTTGCACCATATTCATTGCTTTTTTAAAATAATTTTGTATATTTTACACTCATAATAGACTATACTGTAATGATGTATTATAAAGGAAATTCAATATAATAAAGAGGTGAAACTTATGTTGTTCCAGCAGTATTTCTCTCCTATTTTACACACATACATGATCTTTTATTTATGGCAAGTAACCATTATCAGTGCTCAAATAATTATTGAAAATACGCATTTTCTTCTCTCATCTCTAGTCAGCGAATATGTTGTTTTTAAATATGAACTGTTGGATATGAACATGACTGTGCAAAATAATGATATCACTTTTTTAATAAAACAATCGAAAACTATTTTCGACACTCACATACTTACAATGTAGTACATACTTCTTCAAAGATACTTTAACATTTCTTTTAATTCTTTGTCAACTTTGCACAGACTCTTGTTCATCTTCAACTTCCATCGACTTGTCATTTGATGACGCGGTCGCCGATGCCTGTGTGTGACTGTCTGTTTGGGTTTTATTAATACTATCTAATGCAGTTTGTATAAAAAGAAAATCTATTTTTTTGCAGAAAGAAATCTTTTTTTTCGTAAGTTTTTTTCAGAATGACTTAGAATTCCGTGACATTTTATTATCCGGAAACAATATAGATGTATAAATCATGCAGGTGCGCGAAATGTAATATTTCCCGTCTTCAGCCGTATTGATGAGGCTATAAAACACTAACAGCAGCATGAGTCAGCTCCAGACGAACCTCAACCGGATGTCGATGCAGATGGTGGCCCTGGGGGAGCTGGCGGAACAGAGGCGCCAGGTCAAGATGAACACTGAGATTGCACTCGCACAGGAAGGTGTTTCTTTCGAGGACTCTTGGCGCGTGTTCATTACCTCGGATGGCGGGATGGGATACCTTTACAAGTAAGTAACTTTTTTCCTCATTGAGGACACTGGCCGTCCGGTAAGCGCAGTGATAGGTAAACGCGCTTTTCACTTAGGCGACCCGGGTTCAATCCCCGTTCCCGAATGCATGTGAGTTTGGTTGGTTGTCAACATACCGGAGAGGTGAGGTTTCCTCCGGTAACACTGCCTCCCCACACACAATACCAATTTCTGCGCAAAGTTTTGTTGTAGCAAAACAAAGTATATCAACATCTAGGAAATCCTTTTTATATCTAATTTGTTTCGTATTCGTCTTATATTCTGATAAATATTTGATTAACGTGTGTTCTCAAAAAGTGAATCGATGATTTGCTTCTATGTCCCCATATGGCAATACAAGCGAGGACATATAGAGGGGAAGTAAGTATAACTGGATGCAAACATAGTTAATCTCCCTTTACAACTACATGTAATTCTAAAATGTTACGATTCGGGAATAAACACATTTTGTTCATTTTGCACAGCGCTTACGCTTAAAATTTCACATAATTGATTTGATTTTCGATACGTGTTTGTATACCAACCGAACGACTTAGTGAATCGAATACATATTTTGCCTCATTAAGTCTTGTAAATCGCTGCATACACATTTGAACAGAGAGATCGATGTACAATCATTCACCATCACGGCAGAGGGAAACATAGTTTGTTTAAATTCAATATATCGGAAGCATTGACCGTCGAAGTACAGTGGTTTGAGTGTTGCAGATTTTTGAGCAATGTGAAAAACGAATCGTTAACAGTATACTAAAAAAACAACGACACACAAACACAAAAACCAACAATGAACAAACAAATCTACGAACGAACTAAATGATAGCAAAACAAAAGTAAACACTGAACCAACGATAAACCTTAATGAAATATTTAACTACAATATTGTGCGCAATGCAAAACAAAAACAGTGTACATCAAAGCTAATTTTACAGATGCTCGAGTAAATAATTAGACTCATAATTAGATATCCGCATTTGCAATTTCGCATAAAAACTTCATTACTGAAGTGTTATTTCTGAAACGTCTGACATAATATAATGAATAAATCGTGCACAAAACTTATACTATAAGTTTGATATTGATGCTACCATTACATGACGAGAACTAAATAATAAACACATTTTGCAATATATGATTTAGGCATTTAAACGGTGAGCCAAATTTCGGAGCGAATATGAAAAAAAAATTCGGCGCATATGTCTAGTGTAATATTAAGGAACTTTAGAAAGAGTTAAGTGTTCTTGGATGACTAGGATAATTGGTATAACTGTAGGCTTTTATATACTTAAACGACTCATTTTAAACAAAACGAGTCAACATTTAGCAAAACATTTATGAGACAGTCGTAGATAGATACGATATATATAACTTGTAATTTACAATATTGTTTAAATTTTCTTAGATAGATAGATAGATGGATAGATGGATAGATAGATAGATAGATAGATAGATAGATAGATAGATAGATAGATAGATAGATAGATAGATAGATAGATAGATAGATAGATAGATAGATAGATAGATAGATAGATAGATAGATAGATAGATAGATAGATAGATAGATAGATAGATAGATAGATAGATAGATAGATAGATAGATAGATAGATAGATAGATAGATAGATAGATAGATAGATAGATAGATAGATAGATAGATAGATAGATAGATAGATAGATAGATAGATAGATAGATAGATAGATAGATAGATAGATAGATAGATAGATAGATAGATAGATAGATAGATAGATAGATAGATAGATAGATAGATAGATAGATAGATAGATAGATAGATATTTTCTAGACAGAATGTCATTGTGAAAATATTTCCAAATGACATGTTAATCCAATTATCGCATGCTTTTACGCACTGAGCCTATACTACTGATACCACTGCTGCTTTTGTAACGACTTGTGTTATAATAAAACAACAACTGTCGGCGTCGGGAGCATCGTCGTTTTCTGCTCAAGGTTTCTATCATTCACAAATCACTGTTTTTTCTACACGTTGTCATTTGAAAATTCACGGATCTGTTCGGGGTCATTGAGTGAGGTCACTTACCAAGTTCTGACGTTCTGCCCTGCTATTAAGCAAACTCTTGCTCTTTAAGATTTGCTTAAGGTTAACGTGCAACATCCCGTGTCATTTTTTTGCCGACCGGTTAGATATGCAATTTAATCTTCGCATATGTGTTCGGTGACGTTGTGTGAGATAACTGACCAAGTACCATAACCATGGCATTTGATTAAGCAGAATTATACCCTTTATGCGTAAGATTTTGGCTAATGTTTGAGTTAAACTGCTGCATTTTTTAACTACATATATGAGAATAAAAAGTTGCATTTATATCCAGAATCCTTAAGACCATATACTGACAAAGAATATTACTTTAACTGCTACATTCATTGACTAGGGATACTACTTTTACAAGCCTTTAAGCATGATAATGCCCCGTTTTGAACCTCTTAAAATCGGGTTACCTTTTTGCGTTTAAGTTGTACTTCACGTTAAAGTATACATGCAATTCGTAAAATAACTGCAAGTGCATATCACTTTAACTGCTACATTCATTGACTAGGAATATTGCGTTGACAAGCCTTTAAGCATGATTATGCCCCGTTTTGAACTTCGACCAATCGGGTTAAGTTTTGCGTTTAAGGTGTACGTCACGTATACATGCAACACGTAGATATCACTACATGTATTTTATTCACACTTGTCTACGGGATCATAGTTAGGGGCCGCAGACCCAGGCCCATAACTCTGATCTGCATTTTAGCAGAATAATACCATTTTATCCCATCATTAGACGTGCATTGTCGAAATAAATCAATGTGGAATATATTTTCCTTTATTTCGGCAATACTGAAATATAGCTGTCACGCGCGGCGGACTCTTATATCAGTCATGTGTGGAGGATGGTCACATTACCCGGAATCAACTATAAAGTAATCATTTTTAGTAAAATCGAATCAGATTTAACAAAACAAACAATTTGATACCAAGATGTAATATATATTAAACACAAAATGCAACGCAAACGGCAAAAAACATTTTTTTTACAAATATTAAGTGCGCGTGCTCATGACGCCATTATTAACACGTCAGACGACAAAATAAATATTCTTTTTCCGCTTAAACTGCAGTTTTTAGTATTTTTGGTCATTATTTCTTGAAAATTGGGGACGTAGATGTATGATAAACAGGAAAACAGGTTAGTGCCTGATCTTTTTGTAATATATCAGGCTCGGCTCTAATAAAACAATGTTTGCTTAAAATAACTTTGGAATTTTACGTGTAGTTCTATTTTCCTATTCTATTTATAAAGAAATAAATGACGACTAAGAAAATTTATGGTATAAATCGAATACTAGGTCGGTGCCGAATAAAGCGAAGTCTATTTTTCTCGGCACGAAAATCTGAACCACTTCGCTTTATTCGGCACCGACCTAGTATTATCTATGTATCTCATGGAGCTGCAAAGTTTGAGTGGTGAAAGGTCAAGGTCAAGGTCATCCTTAAAGGTCAAAGGTCAAATATATGGGGGACATATATTTCACAAACACAACATTTTTGTATTAATATTATTATTAATATTATTAGTAGTAGTAGTAGAAGTTTTTTAAGTGTAATCTAATTTTGTGTATTGTTACTATTATTATTATCAATGATATTATTATTATTATTATCATTATTTATAGTATTTTTGATGATTACTATTATCATTATTTAGATTTTCGCTATTAATCTCATTATTCATAGTATTTGTATTATTATAACTATCAATATTATAATTATTATTCTTTCCAGTGCCCCCCTCCTCAGACGATTCGTCAGCTCTATTCCAGGAACTCACACTACAACAGCTAGTTTCTGTGGATCTTAAACAGACCGAGGGTGATGAGAAGGAACCTACACTCACTGGACTGGATTTCATGTCGGACGGGAGGCTGATTGCCGTGGATTTCTATAACAAGAAATGTATCATATTCAATGAGCGACTTCAGATACAAGGAATACCATACAAATTCAAGACTCATCTCTATGTCGTATTATGCTTATCAAAATACGAGTTTGCCGTAACAATGTACAACAAGACAGTGGTTCTCTTATTTGTCAGTCCAGACAATGCCATCAGCCCGATTACTGAACTGAACACAGCATACGTTTTTAGTTCAATATGCTGCATCACGCGATCAAACATGGCAGTGAGTACATACGATGGACGGTGTGGAGTCTGACTTTGATAATGTGAAGTTTTCTAGTAAGACTTACAATCCTGGTGATATTAATGTTACGTTTGTTCAGTCTAAAAATACGTTGGTACTGACTGACCGCCTCGCTCACACGGTGTACATGTACGACATTGTGAAGGGCACGGCAAGAATAGTCACTGATGAGAACATACAACAACCAACTGGTGCCTGTGTTGGGCTTGGTGATACGGTGTTATTGTGCATTAAGAATAATCCTTTTATTGTGCACCTGACTGTTGAAGGCGATATACTCACAACTTACCCAGTAGATATGAAGTACCCGTGAAGCCTGTGTAAGAACAGGAATACTTCAACGCTTGCAGTATCACAGCTGTACAGGCAAAAACAAACTGCAGTTATATAAAATATCACTAGCCTTTAAATTTTAATGATCTATTTTCGCGGTAAGTGGGCGATTAAACAGTTATTTTGGAAATATAACTTAAATAATAGTTTACTTGCTCGATTACAAATTGTACGTGTTTTACAAGAAATACAATATCATTAGTAAATCCTAATGCAAAATAAGCTGATAAATATATTAAATGGTTATGAACGCATTTTTCGTATTTTATTATGTAAATTATATGATAAGTAAGCATAAAAGTAATTACATAATTAAAAAAAACACGTTTATGTAAATGGTCGTTGTTGCTTCAATGTGTCGTTATAACTGATATATGTTACTTGTGGAATTGTATACAAGTAATAATAGCTATTAGCTTAATATTATCGTATCAATCATAATCATAATCACAGTAATCATCATCATCATCATTATCAAAGGCATTTCTGTGTATTTAATATATTATTATATCATTGTCGAACTTAAATCGGATAATTTGTTCGTAATGCCTTTGTTGTGAAAGTAAATGTAATACGTGTTATGCTCCTGTCGTTAGCTGGGTTGGAAAGTGTGTGGCAATTGAAATGATCAAATCCTTAATCTCTCGTTAATCGCCAGAATACGATACAATACTGTGAAACCTGGAGCTGTTAAGCAGCTGATCACTAAGCACGCTTCAATCCGTTACATTTTTCTCTCATGAAGACGGAAACAAATGCGAGTCACATAGAACAATGTTGCCGTGATAACGATGACCCTTTCTATGGAGACTTTATTCTATCAGTTTCTCATGTTTAGTGCCATTCGTCGCCGATTCAGATCACGATACGGCGTTTGGTCACCGACTATCGAAAAACAGTACTTTATCATTAAGACATATGATATATACATTATACTAAAATTTGCAATACAAAAGATGTGTTGGCTTTTTGTTGGTATATTTGTCGGTATAGTTTTATATTAACACGAATTTTGTTCGATACATTTTGTAATTGTCCGCCTTTTTCATAGAGCAATTAAATTGTTTTCAATTAGCATACATTAAAATAAAAATAGTTTCACGAAATATACTTAAAATATACATCTTATACATTAGTGGAAAATACATAATTACGTTATAATGAATAGCTCACGTTCAAAACCACAAAACTGAATAAACTTTTTATGTCAAATTTTAATGGATTAAATAAAGACAATCAAGCTCCGGGACTAGAATTGGCGAGAGTAATCGGTGACTTTAGTCGTTGTTCATAGAAATATTGAAACAAAAGTACAAAAGTAGCAAAGTGTGTTAAAATACTAGTTTTTATTCTACCTCAGTTTCTATGTTATTTGATTAGGTAAATGGGAATATATTTTTTACACAGTAACCGTTTGTGCGTAAAAATATCATGTTACGGAACGGAGATTTACTACCTCGTGTAATGTTTTCTTTAAACAAAATTTCATAATTATTTTTGTACTAGGTCATCAATGCCATTCACTGTTGTACAGCTGCACATAGCTGATTCGTTTGATACAATATAGTCCATTTGTGTTTTTTTTGTGATCCAACGTTGCTGTCGGTTTAAACCATGTTATTTGTTATTTTGACTGATTTCATTATACAGCTCTGCCGGAATTGCTATGTTTGCGTAATCTGTTTGTATTGTTTATAAACGCTATGTGTATTGCATTTATTTTTATTGCCTGCATCTATAGTTACATTGCATTAAAGCATGTTGAAGGAATTCACTTTATGCAGACTTTATTGCTTAAAACATGTTGTTTTCTTTTATGCATTGTTTTTATTTTCAATAATAACTTTTCCGTATTATTTTAGGCTGCATTGGTCGTCAATACGAAATTCAAAAATAGAGATTGATATAATTTAATGGATATATACAAGATCATAAATGATTGTGTACGTTAATGCTAAATATATTGGTATATATAATGTGAAATTCAAAATATGTTAAGTTTATATTAATACAGTACAATGTATTGCAATATGCTCAAACATTTGAAGTCAAATGTCAGAATTCGGTAGTATGGTTCTTTTTCCATCCCACGCATTGTAAATTGCGATTGTTTCTGATTGAATGTTTTGAAACGAACGACATAGTAATAGACGGGTTCTCAGTCTGAAGTGTTTGACCGGAACTGAATGATTATGTATTACACGTATCTGCATCTATATAGAGATATAAATGATGTGTGGTATTTATAAAGGAATTAATACTTATAATCAATGAATGACAACGAACTAAACAGCAGGGATGTAGATCAGTTATGTATAGATGAAATTTTATCGTCATTGTTACTTCCCATTGGTGTTTCTTGCCCGAGTACGGTTGCAACCAACTTGTGCATAAAACACATACGAGTTATCAAATTCGAATGCACCGAATCCACAGCCCTGTAAAACTTCTTTGCTTCTCTGTATGTCATATACTTTGTAAAAGCCATGTACAGATAATATAACAATTAACATTTTAGGCAAAACACATTTTTTGTAAAAAACAAAGGTTTTCAATTAACATGTAATTTCTATGTAAACCTGATTGCCATTCATTTTGTTTTCTAAATTATATGCACGGTGCAAATGCTTTTGAATTTAATTTACATACTTTCAGCAAACCATAATGGTTGTTCAGCATAACCTTTTCTTCCATAAGTACATGTCTAAAGTAAGAGACTGTTCAAAGAGAAAAGGTACAAGCGTAAAATTTACGAATACCGCGTGCCTCAACAATCTGTTGGGTCTAACTAAGAACCATATGTTATGTACAGTACTTCGCTTAAGCATATCATTTCGCTAGAAAGTCCTCATTTAGCATGTGGTTAAATATTATTAAATTATGCCCGTTGTTCTGTAAAATAAAGAACACAATCAGCGTTGCAAATCTATACGAAAACACTACGGAAAGCAGTCACAAACCACCGCACATAATGGGATATATACTTTCCATTTATATTGGATCATTATCAGGTCATGATACAATCGAAAACTTGATCCTCATCATCGAGCATTGAACAGTTCGTTTTCTTATGTGATGTTTTAAACAAATTAAGTTAACGTCTTTGTGGTATGCGTGATTTTAAGTCTTTCGCATGTGCTAGCAAGTCGCCAATCGTTCGACTTCGAAGATAAAATGCTATTGGTTTTTGTCGATCTCGTTTCCGTGATGTTTTACGTATAAATAAGGTTAACTATGGACAATCATTTGACCTAATCGTAACCATAAAAGACGATATATAGGTGGTTGCCATTGATAGAAAAGTGTTCTGTAAATTGAACATCTTTTTCGTTTAGCATGCTTTCAGTAAAACTGATAAATCATAAATTAGCCAACTCGAATAATAACTCATTCTCGCACACTGTTATGTCTTATCCCCATTTCTAACTCTATAAGATTGTTGTACTAAAGGGATATTGATACTGGTCATTCATTCAATAAGCGATCATGTTGAAACTTGAACTTGTATTAATACTCTGAATAAAAAGGAAGAACGGGCCTTGTAAACATTCAAAGTGTGACCAATTTATTGATTGTTTGTTTGATGCTTATATGATCAGATAAGCAATAAAACAAATTTGGAGTAAAAAAAATAGGCGTTAAAATTGTGAGCCAAATGTTCAATCAAATATTAAAAACATAATTCGTTGCATAGGTTTACAGATATATAAAGGAGGATTGAGTGCAGAAAGTTGACTATGGCAGTTGCTATAACTGTACGAAAGCGTCAACATAAAGCCTCATTATAACAGCACGAGTCAGTACACAGCACATGCGATTTGAATAATTTATGAGATGCAGAGTGATATCATGAAATAATCCGGATAACAAGTAAGGCATCGATGTCTTTGATGAGTAATGTTTGCTTTACACTGTTTATTTAAATTAGTCCATGGACTTTGCCGCCCGTCACCGACCTTGACAAAAGTTTGCCCTTACGTTTAATGGATTTGGCTCAAACGAACATCATTAACATGTAGCTTGTCAGCGATTCGTAAACATAAATCTCTGTCCTAAAGAATTTCATTGCGCTAATACGTTGTAATTGCTGGTGATGTTTTGTAGTACACACTTGTTGATAGCCAGACATGTTGGACTTAGTATATGGATGCGAGCGATGTTGGATGGTTACAGGTGAGGGCTGACATACGACGAGGATCTTCTGTTCTTGATATTCACTAGTATCGGCTGTGTCGCCACATAGCTCAGAAATGTTGACCAGTATACGTCATGCGCTAGGTTTGCCAATATGTCTTTAAGTTAATCATATCGCAATGAACCTACATCCGCTTGAAGTTTCGTGACGTCATGATATATTGCATGTTTTATCGCAGTAGCCATATCAACATAAAGTTGAGATTTAAACTGCTCGGTCAGTTGCTTCGCTACCTCTATTGTTTATGTTGCCATGTCTGACATGTTCTCGACCTTATTAATCAATTTAGATTCGGAGTTGGCACTGAAATGACGCACACACTGAGATTAGAGAAGGTCCGTCAGAATAGTTCAATTTCCGCCAACCTTTGGGAACAATAACGATTTTAAAACAATAAAAACAGTCACTTTCATGTCTATTATTCGCATTACCCGTACTTCCGAAAGTCTGGCAAGTTGTTTATTGTAATTTAAGTAAGACACAAAAACAACATGCGCAACATCGCAACTGGAATCGTGATCAGTTTCCTGTCAGATTTTTGAATGTGATGCAATGTCATTACATATCTGCGCCGAATAAAAGTTCCGTTTTAAATGAGTGTAGATTGTCAAAGTTTTACATGGTGATGTGCAATACAATATTAAGGAGATATTATATTTAACGAGATGTATACCCTTAGGTTATAAAAAAAGGAAATAGAAACAACTCACGCGTTCTGTCGCGAAATAATAAATTTATGCAAAATAGCTTGATACTTAATGCTATCGCAACTTGGTCACACTGTAAAATACAAAATTGACGTTTTGCGATGGTAAGTGATTTGCAAATGCATGCATGGGTTTAAAACAATCAAATCTTAGGCCTTTTTCCGTGCATAATCATGTTTTGAGTAACACTCGCGAAATAAGTAGTATAATATGCATATCAATCATTAAATTAATGATTAATTCATTGAAGAGAGTGTAGAAGAAATTTACACATTTTTTAATTGTGTTCTCCAAGTAACATCGAATAGCGGAGAACAAATTTCTTCTTGTTGACCAAACAAGAACAAATTGGTTAGTTAGAATAAGCTCGTTGTTTTAACGCGGCAAGTGACTTGAGGTAAGGTGTGGTCAATTCTAGTTAAGACACGAAGGCGACTAGCGTTCAAATTGATTGGTACTGTATTTAGTGCATCGTTCATTATAAGTGTAAATTTTCAACTAGGCATTATAACAGACACAAGCGTTTAACATCCTTAAGTTATTTATAAGAAGTTTGTTCCTAGACGGTCAGTAGTCCAGCGATGATACACGATCATGTTTCATTAATTAGATGAAAGTAAATATGTTATTTTAAATTAAACTCTATAACCATGTATTATTGTAATGAGAAAATGGGATTATATAGGGGCAAATTATTTTTCAAGACATAATTATTTGTGAAAACTGAACAAATATATTCATTGAAATTAAACACCATATATATTGTTGTTGTATGCAAACTGCGTTTCGCTTCATTTTCTGCACTTTGCTGATTGACTCAAATAAGAATGTCTGTTCTGTTCTTTAACAATAAACAGATTGTTCATTGTTTCATTTGTTTCATCGGTCTTTTGGATAAATATGTCTTTGAAATGAACTAGATAACAACAACAATGTAGAAAAAAAATAATTCAGTTTTAAATGTAAAATGTATTTAAAATCCATTATGAAAATGTAAAAATGTTGTATTAATTTACCAACAACAGTTAAGCTGTATCAATATTATATAATAGTTAATATATCTATGTCTACAGATCTAGGCTATTCACCTTCCAATCTTTCATTAATATCACATAAAAAGCAAGACTGCTTATACAACCCCATTAACAGTTTTCATTCATATTGTCAAAAATAAAATTAAACGGTTCATGTTGAAAACACAGAAGTCATGATATTTCAAAAAAGGGAGGGTAGGAGTAAATGACAAATGCTTTTATAATAAACAAGAAGTTGTAGTCGTTAACTCGTTCAACTATCTAGGGTTGTGTTTACCAAGGGGGGATATTCGCTCTAACTGCAAACAAAATAGCGGGAAAACGATTGCGATCCCTATATTTATTATTATATATATATATTATTAACAAGCCGGGAATAAGAATGGTTGAAGGTTTTACTGAAAGAGCATCACTTTTTTCTGTCTTGCTGCTCTTTCGTTGTTTTTTTTCCTCTATCCAATTCGAAGAGAAGTTTGGTGGCAAATTGTTATCATATCGCCGAGTCATGAAATTTCTTGATATTAAAGTTCGAAATGTTTAAAAGGAATCAAATGATCAAGACGAATAGAATGATTATTACTTGTATGATGATGATGCTGAAGATGCTGATGGTGAGGATGATGATAATAATGTTGTTGTTGATGACGATGATGCTGATGATGATGAAAATACTGTTTTTGTTGAGGATGATGTTGATGATGATGATGCTGATGTTTCTGGTGCTGCTGATGCTGCTGTTGATGATGATGATGATAATGATGATAATGATGATGATGAAGATGTAATGATGATGATGATGATGATGATGATGATGATGATGATGATGATGATGATGATGATGATAATGATGATGATGATGATGAGGAGGAGGAGGAGGAGGATGAGGATGAGGAGGAGGAGGAGGAGGATGTTGAGGAGGAGGAGGAGGAGGAGGATGATTATGATAAGGAGGAGGAGGAGAAGGAGGATGATGATGAGAAGGAGGAGGAGGAGGAGGGGAGGAGGAAAAGGAGGAGGAGCAGCAGCAGGATGAGGAGGAGGAGGGGCAGGTGGAGCAGCAGGAGGAGCAGCAGGAGGAGGAGGAGTAGATTAATTTTGTTATAAACTGATTGATCAAGCATTCAAACGGTTTCCGAATTATTTTATCTGTTATCTAAATACAATATAATTTAGTGTTTGTGTGACCAAATACTGACTGCACTGGAGTATTTAAAAAATCCAACACGTATTATATGCGCACATCATTAGTTATTGACTGTCGTTATAAATTTACGGATAAATGTCGATATACGTATTTATAGCTCATAAAACTACAAACATAAATATAATAATTGCGAACGGTATTAAAAAAGAATATGTTGGTTTAGGCTTGGAATACATAGAAATTTAAATAATAATTTACATAACAACAAGTATATAGCAAAATTGATATATGTGTGCATTAAGATAATAAAGTAAAATTCAATCGAATCTCATCGAATACTGTTAAATAATTGTTCTATTGCGTACGGGTTATGTATCCTCCCGCCACGCATGTTAATTTAAGCAAATTCAAACTAAATGATATGTTGTGCCCTTATAACGCTAATGATTTAAATCATTACTCACTGATATAATAGAATGGAATTTATTCTTTCACTAAACAACCTCGCATGGTTCGGACGCGTTCTATCTATAATTAGCATTCATATCGATAAGATATAACATTTCATGAATGCGAGTAGGTCTTTAGTTTATCGAGCGTGTTTAAAGCGAGGCATTGAAACCTTGAAACACATCACCGTCGGACAAATGTATTGAGCTTAACACAGTTAAAAGTAGAATTGTTGTGTGAATTCTGTCTGATAATATTGATTAACTCACAAGGTGCAAGGATATAGATAGACGGAAACATTTATTTTCGCGTGTAAATTACAGACTCTCTATCATGGAATGAAAGCAATTCAATACACTGCGTCCCGTGCATGTGTTATAACGAGATAAACTCAGCAGATGGATTCTGTATTGATTGTACAGAATATCTGTGCTCGAACTGCTGTCGGGACCATATAAAAAACAAAATCACGAGGCAACAAGTTATTGTGAAACAACCGGACATGCCAATTAATGTTGAACCTTATACGGACATGAAGAAATTAACGCAGTGCGAAATGCATCCAGATAGCTTATTTGAGTTCAAGTGCGCCGACCATGAACAGCTGAGCTGCAGTAGATGTCTCTCAAGCTATCATAGGGCGTGTCAAAAGATCGAGGATCTGTGTGAAGGTGCAAATATGTCGGAACAGTTGTCGGGGGTAACAGAGACATTGCAAAACCTTTTGGAATTTTCACATGGACTGATACTTACGTTTGAAGAACGATGTTCTGAACTAGTGACAAACAACAACGAAATAGTACAAGCTTGTAATGAGTGTGCGGAATCCATTAAGAATGAAGTTAACAAAATAAGTGCAGACCATAAGGCACACTTAGACAAGATATTTGAGGAGGAAACTACGGATAAAAACGTGAATCTGTGTAGACTACGACATAATTCCGAAACAATAGTCAAGAAAAACGCAGAATTTCTTGAGGTTGCTAAATGGTACGGCCGTCAACACGAACACGCAGCTACAATACAATTTTTGAGAGAAGAAATTCAATATGTTCAACAACATGTTGAGACAGAGAGTGTTCAATTTGTGCAAGGTAATTGTATTTCTCTGGAAGCTGCATTGCTGAGGTTGGAATCGCGTTTGAAAATAACATCGAATTGTTCCGACGATCTTAATATATTTACAACGGAGGTAGATAGGACTGATGATGGAATTTTTCAACCAACAAGCACGGGTTCGTTATCAGAAAGGGAATACACTGATAAAAGTAGCAGTCCGTCGGTTTCAACTGTGTGTAACCGTCAGTCCGTTTCAACTTTGGAATCAAATCACGCATGCATAATGCCGACACTGGTTAAAGACAGTTCACGTACCGAGCAGATCAGTGACAGTGAATATAGTTACGAGGAAAGGTCATCGCAGACAGAAGCAGCGTGTCCAATTAATGTTGACACGGGCGACCTTAAACCTTTCATGATGAGAAGTGTTGAGACACATAAAAGGTTCTGTATGAAAATCTCATCTGATACAAAACAATGCTCAGTTAAGGCTTTAGCGTTGTTACCAAGCCGTGGAATTGTTCTTCTGGATGTTGCAAACAAGAAGATAAAGATAGCATCTGTTGATCTTAAGGTTATTTCTAATATGAAGTTGTTTGACTTACCTACGGACATGTGTATTCTTATCAAACAAGTTGACGTAGTTTGGATGTGTGTTTCGGTTTCAAACACAAAGGAAGTTAGAATTTTTAAAATTTAAGACAATGTGCATATAAATCATATGTTCACTTTACAGACCAGGTTTTACCCTGTAAGTTTAGCAGGTTTCAAGAACGATGTGATAGTTCTGTCGAGGAAAAATCTTCATGACGAATCTACAATAATGATGATGGAACAATTCAGTGCTCCGGGCAAATCAAGTACTGTTTTGATTAATGTCGACGGTATGAACGACGCAAGTCGCATAAGGCCCGGCATAAAGTTTTCGCTTTTTATTTTAATGAACAGAATCGTGTCCTGTATGAAAATGCATAAGATCAAAGGAAATATTAAACTAGGCGATGAACAGTGGTATTATAAATGTCACAGGAAAAGGGTATTTAAAGATGTAACTGATGCTACAATAGATAAAGAGGAAAACACATATATATGTGCAAAGGATTCAAACAGCGTCCATCAAGTTTCTTACAGCTGTTTTTCTAACAATCGAATTATTATAGACAGCATCAATACACCTACGTGCATAGTGGTTGACAGCAACGGGGATAGAATTATTCTGGGTTATGAAAAGGACGATAATCTATATGAATATCCTTTCGTTTAAAACGTATGTACATCTGCGATTTTTAATTATGTCTCAACTTGTCATGCGTTTTAATGGTTGCTTGCATCAAATAGCAATCTTTCATGGCTTAAATGCTCTGTATGCAAATATAATTAAGGTATAATATGTTTTGTATAAAAATATGTTTTAAACGATAATAAAATGTGATGACATGAGTGTCGTTTCAATATAAAACATGTTTATTTACACACATTACATGTTCACTTTATTATAACTATAAATTAACTTCATGTAAGTTCATGTTAATAAAAGCAACATAACACGCTTGCAAATTTGTCATCCCCGCTGATCCGAGAACACATTCTATTATAAAAGATGGTAATTGAATGTAGCGTTTAATCTTTTCCAATCATTAAAGCCACACACATTGCCTCTGACTTTGAAATGAAATACATGTTAATCAATATATAAAGATGCAAATTGAAAGTGTGCAAAATTGTCGATAAAAATACAGCATAGTTAGCAAGTAATTTATTATTTTGCAAACGGTACCGCTTTTAAAACCGAAAGCATTTTTTTGACGTATACGTCCATTCATTTCGACAAACGCTGTAATTTAATTTTTCAAGCACAAAGAAGACGGACTTCTACCTTGTAACCACCCGATACATTCTGATTGGCATAGATAAAATTAAATATATAGCCCAGTTAGCCAGGAATTTATTATTTTTCAACCGGTACCGCTTTTAAAACCGAGAGTAGGATTTCTAGACCTATATGCCCATTCTTTTCGACAAACGCGATTGTTTGTAAGTTTTAAAGCGCAAAGAAGACGGATTTCTACCTTGTAACCACCAGATATATTATAACTGGCATAGATAAAATTAAATATATAGCCTAGTTAGCAAGTAAATTATTATTTATCAAACGGTTTCGCTTTTAAAACCGAAAGTAGGATTTCAAGACGTATACGTCCATTTCGACAAATGCGATTATAAGCGCAAACAAGACGAATTTCTACCTTGTAACCACCATATATATTCTATTTGGCATAAATAAAATATGTTTCTTATTTATACTTAAATTTACCATACCAAATAAGGTGTGTGGATTTTAGACAATGTACGAAAATCTACTTTGTACGCAGTGCTTAATGCAATCTATTTTGCCATTCACTCCACATTACAACTAATTTATATAATAAAATGGGTAACATACGTCCAATAATACTAAAAAGTTATTGTTGCATTATTGTGACAATAAATATAAAAGCGGCATACTTTTGTATTGATTGTACGTAGATTTAATATCCGGAACATTTTCTGAATAACATAATTACGAGACAAGTTGCAAGGTTCGGAAATACCAACTGACGTTTGGTCGTTTAAGTACATTAAGACGCTTCGTAAGTATGAAATGCATCCGGAAAATATAGTTAAATGTGAGCGTGAATATCCATTAAAAATGATCTGCTTAACGTGTTTAGCTGTATATCATTGAACTTTTTAGCAGATAAATGATACTATTACAAATTATCTGACTGACTGACAACTTGATCGTTATTTAACGTTGATTTATTAAATTCTCGTATAAGATATTTGGAATATTAGGTGGAATAATTTGTACACCAAATCGATAAGAAAGTTAACATTAAAATATACATCAATGTTTTTATTGTATAGTTATATTAATGTATTCATTCAGGATTAAATTTACATGTTTATATGTATTTAGCCCTTTATTAATCATTTTAACGGCGAAAAATGCATTTTGAGTTTGCAATTTGCGGTTTTGAATATTTTTAAAAATATATTGATTAGTAAATAAAAAGAGCGGAATAACATTTGACCAGACGAATTGATTCGGAAATTCATTTTCAGTCTTGATTGATTGACTCGTGTTTAACTTTATTTTAATGAAATGGCTTCGACTCCGATAGGGACATAAAAGCTACCTAGTGGAAATACAAATACACATGGAGTGAAACTTTACATTAAATTACATTTTATCACGTATTCCAAATTATTGTTTTGAACGAAAGCATATGCCTGAACAAAGTGCGTGGAGTAGTTAGTACTAGCTTTAAACAGTTTTAAGTTAATGCTGTTTTAAAACTATTTTATTTCGCAGTCAAACAAACGTACATAATTATTTATATTCAAAACAAAAACTCGATTGAATGGAAGTCGTCCATTATTGTGCAATATATGCTTCTGAAAAAAAAACGTTCAACGGACACATTTGTAAACGCCTATTAATAAGAAGGCGAGATAATAAGGACTACTCATGTTTGTCATCGGAGGATTTCAAATCTGACAGATCTTATAATGATTTTTTTTAATTCATGCCATTAAAATATATTGACCGGCTATTGTTACCAAAAATACTGTTATGTAGTTCATATTCATCAACATGAAGTCATTTGAGTCAATATAATCTTACTGCAACAAATAATTGTTTCAGAATTTTAATTTCTCGATTTTGTTAACTTGGTATTACATTGTACAATCGTTCACGTGGTTTAAATTCGCGTTATGCATTCCAACCTGTGTACAGCATCAAGTAAAGGGAAGTGTTCAAAGTGGCTGCTGTAGACAGGTGACTGCTATAGTCAGGTGACAACTTTTGGGATTGTTGGTAAGCTAACACTTTCATTCGCATAAAAAAGATTAGATAAAATAAAACAATGTTTGGACACAGACATCATTTTCACCAAAGTCAACGTCAGGTGTAGCACAACTTATCTTAAAGCCAACTGTTTCATAACAAAGATGCAGTGCATACCATTTTATCTCTTAATTTTAATTCGGAATTTATGGATTCGATTGCATGTAAAATTGGCGTCTTCGCTAGAAAGATCAGTTGAAAAATGATCCTATAATGTCTTTTTCGAATCCATATTTCATTATTTTATTTCTAAAATCAACGTTAACGGGTACTAGTTATCGGCCGTTCGATAAGCGATAATGATTAAAAACATGTTGCATATAATAATATAATTGAATTTGAAGATTTTCTCGTAGGTATCCCAGTAATACAAACCTCTTAAATCACCAGTATTTGTTTTGATACAGTGGATCGCATTTATTATCTCAAAGTCATTTACCACAATAAAATGTTTAAGCTGCTCAAAAGACACATAAATGACGCTATGGCGTCTGTGGTGCGAGATCATATTAATTTGAAAGTTAATATTTTCGCCCCTCGAAATGACTGCCATATGACCGCTAACCAACGGTGACATATTGCTTTTGTTGTCAAATATACAGGCCACTGGTCGCCTACGTAAAGTGTTCATTATACTTAAGTGTAATTAATAGTGATTTTAGCCGGGGTTGGAAAAAAGGCTTGTATGTAGTTTTGTATTGTGCTGTTTTGTACTGTTTTGGCAATTGGTCACTTGCTTAAATAAAGGACTAACTAATTGTGTATAATGAGAATTCAATAATGCTCCAGCAGCAGGAGTTTCACTTCTTTATATTGACCGCTTTAGCCTGGTGACCGCTATACTCAGTTTGCTGCATTTGAGGCTGGATTGTCTACTAGTCGTGCATTGCAAACGGCGGTCAGTCCTTAAATAAGCGGAGAGAAAACTGCCATTTTCCACAGGGCCGCACATTTATATTTGAAAATAAGCTTATAATACTTATCGTTTTAAGTTTTAAATCTGGCTATATTCGGGAAACCGCCGCAAAATTTTTGTCATACTTGGTAACTAGGATGAGCAAAATTTCTTCTATGTTGTGTTCAATTTAATGAATGATGTCAACATAGACATAAAATAATGCTTAAGGTTAGGATTATTACCGAATGGTCTTTGTCCGACTGCCACACTTAAATACCGAAATAAGTACTATTTTTGATATGCGTGCCGTTTTCAAAAACAAATAAAGTGAAACTTAAGTTGCACTAGCAGAAGAGAAAACTTTAATTACACAATGCATTCTTTTATTTATAAAAAGGCACCGATTGTTAAACAATAGGCAACGAAACGAATGCACTACACAAGACAACACTATACAAACAAACGCACGGCTATGAAAAAAACGCCATGGATTAAAACAATTATACGTTACCCTGTCGCAGACAGACTCTGATATTTGGACATATGACAACGTTGTTGATTTGAAATGAACAACGACGAGCCGCACAGACCAGGTGTCATCATGTACGATATGGAATCTACTAGTTTGGAATATGTATGTGCTCCGTTATTGTTATGTCATGTCTTTTAGTAAAAACATGTGTCATGATTAGTTGATTACTTAATTGAATATCACAACGTTTTGTCTGTGTAACTATCATGTGTATTTTTCTTCATAAATGCAATTAAGTAGACTTTGTGTTTTAATAATGTTAGTATCACATTGTTTTTTAGTCCAAATTTTGTAGACAGTGTAGGCTAATATAGTCCGATTTTGAAATAACATGACACACATAATAGAAGGACTTCACAGTGTCACAATTCAGAGTTTTTCAAACTGAGAGTTTTTAAACGTTTTGTCACAAAGTCAAACAAGAAATGAACAATGTACAACATTAAGCGAAATAA
Organism: Dreissena polymorpha; assembly: GCF_020536995.1. Lineage (NCBI taxonomy): Eukaryota > Metazoa > Mollusca > Bivalvia > Myida > Dreissenidae > Dreissena > Dreissena polymorpha. The sequence continues at coordinate 36,499,493 of NC_068360.1, forward strand.
AAGTGTATTTATGAATAATATTCGTAAAAGATTCATACAATTATTAACAATTGATTAAATCATTAAAAGTAACAATCGCGAAACTATTAAACAATGCGGGCAGTTCAGTTGTTATCGTTATTTTGTGTGACAATATGTGGATTGTTTATAAAAAAAATACGACAGATGCACTGATGGCTGAGTGGTTTCGGAGCAGGACTATTACTTTGAGGTTCACTGCGTCGAGCCCAGGTACGGTTCACTTTTTTTTCTATTTTTTTCGTTATTGGATTTTATTATTGTATTCTTCTGGAGCTCTTTATTTGAAATGTTGATATTTACTAATTTAAAATATTTAACCAAACACTTTAATACATGCGAACATGTATGAACAAGTTCCTTTGAAATTCTTCGATTCACAAATATCATTAATGTGATAATTCTCTCATAATCATAAATATCATATCTTAAATATCATTATTCAAAACATGTTCAAAGATGCGGTTAAATAGTGCTTAATCCCATTCAATGTTCGAACAGTTTACAAGCTGTGTTGTGGTTATTAATAATTACTTGAGCCTATTGAAAATGTTGATGCTTTTGTACAAAATTAGATCATATATTTACAATATATTTTTGAAGAATCTATTCCATTAAGCAATATTCATTATGTTTATTTTGCCAAAAAGGTTTGTTTATATATATTTGTAGTGTATACCCGAAAATGGTACTTTTTACATCTGCTTACATAAATATACACTATAGGATGTCCAGCTTCACATGCAGGAAATTGTGCTATTCGGACTTTTATGTATGGCAGAAAACCAAATTACAAACAACGCATCAAGTTATATAAGGGTAGAATCAGCTTTGCATACTTATCAAATAAGGACATGATTTGTTCAGCTAGGTTTATCGGCAAGCTGTGTACAGCTATATATTAATGTGTCATGTTTCCATGGTGGTGTGTGCCATCCCGCCGATAAATGTTTATCCCGCGTTGATTTTAGTCAGTAATAAACATAAATCATATAATATTAGAAAACATAATATGTAAAGTTTGAGCATAATTTAAGCATTGGTAACACATTTGCACTTCCAGTGCCACTGTATCTTAATCGTTACACAGGATTATAAGTTTGTTGTAAAATAGTGTCGTATACGTTTATTGTTTAGAATATACGAAATCTTTTTACTCACATTTGTTTTTGAAAGGAATATTCACAATATGGTAGATCTTCATGTTTGAGTCTTTAAACGATACACGTGTTTCAAAACAAATACGTGCTGACCAGTATTTGCGATTGGAAAACAATCGTGTTTGGTGTTTGCACGGTTTGCATTCATTGAAAACATAATCTTCTGTATGAATGGGAATATAAAACGCCCAGACGCATAAGATTCATTTATAAATTGTAAAGAGTACAAAGCTTACGACGAACTTGAGGTGATCAGACCTGAAATGTGTTTGTGGCGTTTGACTGCCGTGATAAACTAACACTAAAATGAATATGTTCGCGAGTCAATTTGAAACATGAAACCTAAAGTATAATATGGACATATGTACATGAACGAGGTTATTGAATTACGTAGTTTGTGTTGAGGTTAACGTAATTTCCCTTGGTTTGATATGTTCAATTTAAGAAATGTTAAAGTAGAAAGATAAATTGATTACAAGGTACGTGCCGAGATGGAGACAATTTAGCCGTTGAGGCTAAGAAAACAAAAGTTAGGTAACGTTTAGTTGCTCGCTTGCGGACAACTAAGGTTAGTGGTATGCGTTGCAAGTCAGTCTGCTCTTAACTACGCTAAGAACGATAACCATCGCCTCTGTCTGTTTATGCTTCACCACTGGTACACTGCAGAAAGCGAGTGTGTGTATGTAATCAATAGTGTTTAACAACTTGTGCGACGACATTGGCCAGTTTGTCATTGAAATCTGTACATATGGGCTGCTTTCAGGGAAAACGGGGCTTAATGCATGTCAAAAAAGTGGTGTCCCATATTAGCCTGTGCACACTGATTAGCCTGTGCAATGCGAATAAACTAATCAAGGACGACACTTTCTGATTTTATTGTGTTATTCGTTTAAAGAGAGTCTATGGTACTGGGATGCAGTTTTTTTTCATTCAAAATCGGGTCCGGTTATCGGACCTATTCCCAATGGAAAAAGTATATATTTTTCCCAAATGGGAGCTTAACATTCCCAATGGAAGGTTTCAAAAAAAAAGTCATCTCAATATTTTGTTCAGCTCTCATCCATATTAATTCAACCTTAGTAAATATAATACTGGAACAAGTGTATCCTCATTTTTTAAGCATTTTTAGCAAAACAACACCAACGCTAATTTTCCCAATTTTAGTCAAAACGCCGCAAATTTTTCCAATCTAAAGGGACCCGGCCTCATTCTCAAAACGTTTAAAAAAACACTACCTATTGTCAAATTTGTTGATTGTTAAGCATTTTTTAAATATGACTAGAGATTTCAATAGCCGCATTTTGATGCAAGTAAATTTAATTTGCTTTGTTTTTGACCGAAGGGATTTTTTTATTGAGTACCAACCCATCAAAATTGTGACTAGTAATTCAACATCAATCATACACATTGCACGTGTCATTGTAATGGCCCAGCTATGTAACTTATTGACACCACCCCTGTGTATTGAAAACACCCTCTATGAATAAATGTGACACCATGGGCCGTCACTTATCTTATCTCAATTTCATTTATGTCACTTAAATAACGTTTTATGTGAGAACAGAACAATAGGAGCTGTATTCTTTTATATTTCTCTTTAGTATGCGATTTGTAAAACATTCGATCCTTTGAGTTGAATTAATTATTTGACAAGATTGCGTGCTAATAACAAATTATTTCAAATTATTCTATAGTCCGATTATATTTTAAATCTGTAAAAAAAACTTTCAATAGCTCAAAACTAAATTCACCCTCCCAAGAGGATATATTTATGGTAAATGATGGTTTCATCACATAACCACATGCTTTGTAATATTCACACAATATTAATCATCTACAAAAACTGTAAAAACTTTCAATAGGATTTTTCAGAATGGTTGAATACGATTATATCCATGCAAATTTAATGATCTGCCTTCAATATTTTTAAATAACTGCCTTGTATAACTCTTTTCGAAATTGTCATACCAGGCGATTTCAATTGAAACCCGTTGAATGATTTCATTACAAGTTTTACACTCATAACATCCATGAAAAATAGCCCAATTGAAATGGAATCAAATAACAAGTACAGTAATCCTATTCAGTTAACAATTTTGAAATGTCTTGTACTTCTAACTAAATAATCTCTAAGTAGTTGTCCATAATAGATAAAACTGTTTCTTCCCCCGAGAAAGATTCAATGACTGTTCATAAATTATTCATAAACATCATATTCAGTTCATGAACATGAACAATTCATGAACTCAACATTTAGATGTCATGATCAAGATTCAACAAAATTATTAATATTAAGTTTATGACCTGTAAAGAACTTAAAACATGAAAATTCACACCCATAAGAGTTAAATAAATATGTTGACTTAAGCCATTAAACTGAGAGGATAATGCATTCAATATGACTCTAAATTATAAGATGCTATTTATCACCATAGTTAAGATGTTTTGTTATTTAATAACAATTGACAATATTGCGAAAAGAGATTAGTTATTGTTTATTATGAGTCATGTTTTTCTTTGGTCACAATGTTTAAAAAGGCAACAAAATATTGGACCCTACATGGTACACTGTAACAAGTTAGTTTCATTGAAATAATATAATGCCAAGTATTTGGCAAGATGTACAGAAAATTTCTACAAATACCCTGAACTGTACTTAATTATCTACAAAGTTCATTTACTGTGTATTCTATGACCAGTTTCATTCATGAAACAAACCAAATGTTAATGAACATTTGGTTGATGAACTTAAAGTTTATAAGATTGTTTTGACATTACGAATAGCCATTTGTCATTTATACTCGTTTTTAAACAAATTTATTGAACTTGTTCATGAATCGTTTTTGAACGTGTTTATACGATTATAGACAAGGCCTTTCCATACGCATACACATTTCGACCCCTTTGACCTTGACCTTGAACTTAGGGTTCGCGTTTAGGTTTCGAAATCTGCGTTTTGGTTTCGAGTAAGCGTTTTTTCGGGGGCATATGTCTTCCTATCTTGTTTTTTGTTGAAGTGAGTGACACTTAAATATAAAATATATTTTTTTCGTGTCCGAAAATTTCGATACACAAACAGACTATGATGTAAGTGCCAACAATTTACAGACACCGTAAGAATATACCTATTTCATCTACATGTGTAATGATGTTTTACCGACAAATACACCAAAGTTTAACTTGAACCAAATAATATAAAGATTAACATTAATCTAATGTAGACGAAACTATAAATATTAACATTCAACAGATGTTTAATTTAATTTAGCTTATTATGTTTACACGTTTATGCCACCGGTATTTTAGTTGATATTAACTCATTGTAGGTGTGTGACTCGGGGTCCAGAACTTATTGACATGTTGAGGTCACTCATTTTTTCACTCTCTGCCACGTCTGTTCTTGAAGCAGCTCCTTTGAGACATGTAACTTGTTTGCGAAGAAAATGACTTTTAACTCTTCTTGCTTTTTTTCTGGTTTCTTTCAACGTAGCTGTGTTTTACTTCTGGCGTTGACTTGACCCCCTGTCCAATTATTTTTCAGATTCAGATTCAATGGGGCCATAAGGGAACGGTGGTCTGAAGAGAGCGACGAAACTGCGTCACGATGTACAGGTGGTCGATCGTGTTCTTCGTTGACCGATTAAGTTACACCCAAGTTGCCCTGCATATTCTTTGGTCGAAAACTCTTACCACAAAGTCGTAAGAAGACGACGAAGAAAGGGATAGGAAGACGTCTTCAGACGCAACGTTTTATCAGTAAAGTTTTGAGGCCGTCTTAGATAAACATGGGTGCATCAGCTTAAGCTATATTTGTCAAGTTATTTTGTATGTAAATACAAATATTGGTACCGAAAAAGTGATATTCATACAATGTTTGATTAAAATAATATTAATAAAATGTTTCGCCCATGCGCACGATTTTTTATTGCAACATGTATTACGATTTGGTGCGTGCGGCATGACGTAGAAATAAGTGCTATTATACTTCCCCACGACAATTCGCAATCACATACCGCCGATTATTTAAACTAGTTGATCACCCTGATAACTCGACCAGTTCCATGGATTTTTTGTATCTTGTCACAATTTGATTACGACGTACTGTCACGTGTTTCAACAATTGAAAGCGTGTCATGAAAAAAACTAGTTTTTGCTGAAGATTAATTGGAAACTGACATTGGACGAACCGTCATTTTCAAGTACTGTATCCGGTAGAATGTCTCCGACTGCCAACCTTTGTTGTGAGTGTACATATATTATTTTTGGTATTTCTAGCATAACAACGATTATTTGTAAGATTAACTAGATCAAAGTATAAATATATTTTTGGCTATAGTGTCGATAAGGGTTGCTTTTGTAGGGACTCTCATCCTCAAAAAGCTGCACCTAGCTATGTTGTTCTGGTTTCGCGATTGTAAAATAAATGAGAAAATGTTTGGTACTACTAAATTGAAAAAAAAATCAGTGAGAACTTGGATAATATCATAAGTTGCTCGCATTACCAGAATTTACAAAAAAAAACACTATGTATTACGTCACATTGTATTTTTAGACACGCAGTTTACACATAGTTAATTTGAAAAATGGTTTGATCTGAACAGTTATCTAGAAAATATGCAATTACGTTGCTTTATACACAAATCGTCTGAAGTTATCCGATTGTCCGATATTACCCGGATTGACCCTATTGTGTGTTAATTTGCATAACTGGTTTAACAATAACAACCGCAGTCCGATTACTTCTGAATCACCATTCGTACATTATATTTCAATAAGCAAAATAACATTCATGACCGAGAAGTAATTACAAATTATCGTTTTTGTGTATAACGGTTTATCATGCACGATACGGAAAATTATTAATAGTTTGTGAAACATATAATTGGTACTCTGTATACATGTTACACTGGTCAAGCGTTAATATACGAAACTAATAAACCGAGTTGGGTCGCTCAAGCTATTCGATCTGCTTAAAGGGGATCATGCAATATCGATTATTTATTGGCAGGCATTCTTCCAAGTATTTATGCTTAAAACTTGTTCAACAAACTTTAGACATTGCTCTTTCAGCGAGTCGTTTATAGCCTTATAATCATAACACAGTCGGGTCGCGCTTTAGCAGTTTGAAGACAAGATAAAAACATGAACAATACGAGAACTGTTTTACGGAGTAATTCCGGAGAAAGTCGGTATCAGATATTGAGCAGTTAATGATATTCAGTTGAGAACAGATCCGTAGTCTGGATTAACTGCCTTTGACACTACGTGCTATCTTAGTACGAGCCTGGTAACAGGCTAAAATATCCCGAAGATATTTGATATCCCACAAAAGTGTTTTGTCAACTTAACATGCGTGGATATTCGATTGGTTTAGATTATTTAATTCAGTAATATAGTATTGATCATTACACTAATTTTGTCAAAGCTTTTCTTATCGAGAGAAAATAATAATAGTTTATTTCAATAGTTTGTACATGCTGGATTTATAACAAAATATTGGTTCGGAAATCGAAAGTAGAAGTTGAATTTTCAACTAACGATCACTTACGAAATCGCAACTGGTGGACAAACACGTTCAAACCAAGGTTCTTCAATCGCAGATACCAGCGAATGTGTTGTACGACCATGCGAGCCCTTTGTCAGAAACGAGTCTTCAAACGCCGCTACGGTGTTGTGTAAGGAGTGTAATGAGCTACTTTGTGATGAGTGCAAAAAACCGCATACTATATATAGACCAGGAAAGCATGAAATTGTCAGTCTTCTTGGCATGAATACAGCATTTGTTGTCGTGGAGATGAGAGGTACCGACATATGCGAAGAGCACGGAATGAATATTGAGTTTTACTGTGAAGACCATGACAAGGTTTGCTGCAGTACCTGTGTGTAAATGCATCGGGAATTCGACCGAGTTCATGAAATAGAAAGTGTAGACGAAGAAAAATGTCAGACATTGAAGAGGACATTGGAAATAATGGAATCAGCAACTGACAACATTATAGCAGACTGTTAAACATCGGAGAACGAATTAAATGATAGGATAGCAAACCTTTCTTAAACAAGAGATAAAGTGGATGAAATGAAACACCGCATCTTAAAACTACTTGACCAAAAGAACAACAAGGCCTATATAGAGGCAAGTTCATTTAAGGCTGAGGAGCTTAATGGAATACTAACAACACAAACATCATTTACAGGTATCAAGCAAGAGATCAATCGCTTATCATCTATGTTCATATTTGATAACAAAACGCCCGTGCAAATGTATTTGTTTGCAAAACAAGTTGAACAAAGTCAAAAAGGATCGAAACGATCATAAATGAACAAGGGGAAAGGCAGATTTGTTCAAGGATTCCAGTTTCCTATGAGGCGGTGTTATCAACACTTCTTAAAAACGAGATCGCTATCAAAATCGCGATTATGAATCCTCTACCTGTCCAGACAAATGAACCCGGTAAATATTTTACACAATATACACACTTTTTACTATTAATTGTTAGTTTAATCTTCAACCACCCTGCCAGCCCAATCGCAGCGACTCGATATTTCTTCAAGTAATGTACCATATCATAATACAACGATTACTTCAATATGTCAAAGCTACGTAGTTTTTTCAATGATGCAATAATGAAATTATTTGGAGCTCTGTAATATGATCATATGGTAATAAATATGGTGGGATGATGCAAATGCTGAGGTGGAATAGTTCATTGATTCAAGTTTAGTGCATATATTAAATCATATATATATATATATATGTTGACCGCAAATAATAAAAAGTTCTTACAATTTGACACTATGAGTAAACCGAAAATTAGTTTGCATGGTAAATACATGTGAGTAGTCTATTTACATAAACTACTAATGGTGACTTCCTGAATTTGATGTTTGTTTAGTCCAAGTATAATGATATCGTTGTAAGTATTGTTTGCTCAAATCGGAGTATTTAAAACGTATAATTTAAAGCCAACATACTATTCCTTGTTATCAAGTTCATCGGGCGATAATTGGTACAGAATCCAATATATCTTACAATTTTGTTTATATATCATCCTGTTTCTATGGCTTGATAATACGCCGTTGCAGAATCGCGTATTTAAATATTGTTTCACTTTGTGTTACTTGCCTAATATTAAGGATGTTCGATCGTGATGTGAAAATTTTCAAAATATCCGGAATGCTATAATTTTTTGTATGGTGATTAATGGATCTGTATCTGAAATAAATATAAAATAAAAAAGGGAGGTCACCGTGGATAATTCTGAGATAACGAAGCTTTTTAAATGCCATGTGCGTTTGAAAAAATGTCATTTTTGCGGGGCATAAAATTGAGGGTACGGTAAAATGTTTGTGTTAAATACATTTAAAATGGCATAGTAATATTGAGATTGTATTAGATTAGCAACTGTAACATTTGTGTTATCATACTGAACACTTTGAAAACCAAAAATATTGGAAATCGTAAAAAATAATGAGAAATAAGTATGACTAGTTGTTTGTTTGTTTTGAATTTTTTATTGCACAGTTCAAAATAGATAACATGCAATACAGATACATATTTCTGTTGATGTAATATTCATATTCATTTGAAGTTCTCAATAATGAAAGGAAACTAGCTTAGCATTAAAATGAAGAAAAGAAATTGATAGGTCACCGTGGATTTTTTTTTTGCTACAGACATTTTAATATGGATTTAATTTAAAAAATATAATGACTAACATTGTAATAGTAATTAAAACATATCTATGTAATAACTGCTCTATAACACTCAAATTATCAACTGAAATGTGATACACGTAGAAATATTAATAATGTACATTGTTATGAAAATATTTCAGATGTAACAAATGAAAAAACAATGTTGATGTTCAAATAAACATCTTAAATTACCCCTCCCACCTGTTACCCATGTTGTGGGTTGTAAATTGAACATATGTATTATTTTAAAATTATTATTTTTAGAACTGTGTGATGTGTATTAAAAGACAAGAGGGACATGATGGCCCTGTATCGCTCCACTGCTGAAAAAAGGCTGAAACAAATATTCTCGGCATGTGCAAATACTTAAATATAGGCCCTATTTAAGCACATGTTCACTTTTGTGACCCCCTGGGGTGGGTCAACTTTAACCCCAGAAGAATAATTTGAGCAAACTTTGTAGAGGACTACTATATCTCACTACATACAAAATGTGGTAGCCCTGAGTCCTAGAGTTAAGGACAAGAATATTTTAAAAGTTTTCACAAAATAAGCAAGATATAATGTTCAATTTTGTGACCCACGGGTCAGGGTCAAATTTGTCCCAAAGGGCATTATTTGAACAAACTTGGTAGAGGACCATAAGATGTTACTGCATACCAAATTTGGTAGCCATAGTCCAAATGATTTTCGACAAGAAGATTTTTAAAGATTTCACAAAATAGGCGCTTTATAAGCGTTTATTAAATTGTGTGACCCCCGGGGTAGGGTCAAAGTTGACCCCAGAGGCATTATTTGAACAAATTTGGTAGAGGTTATTAGATGTCACTACATACAAAATTTGGTAGCCCTAGGACCAATGGATATGGACAAAAGATTTTTAAAGTTTTAACATAATAAGCACTTTATAAGCATATGTTTAGTTTTGTGACCCCCGGGGCAGTTTCAAATTTGACCCAAGGGGCATAATTTGAACAAACTTGGTAGAGAACTATTACATGTCACTACATATCAAATTTGGTAGCCCTATGCCATACTGTTATGGACAAGAAGATTTTTAAGTTTTTACAAAAAAGGCCTTGTATAAGCATATGTTCAATTTTGTGACCCTCGGGTAAGGGTCAAACTTGACCCCAGGGGCATAATTTGAACAAACTTGGTAGAGGACTATAAGATGCCACTACATACAAAATTTGGTAGCCCTAGGCCCAATGGTTATGGACGAGTAGATTTGTAAAGTTTTCACAAAATAGACCCTATATAAGCATATGTTCAATTTTGTGACCCCCGGGGCAGGTCAAATTTGACCCCAGGGGCATAATTTGAACAAATTTGGTAGAGGACTATTAGATGTCTCTACATACCAAATTTGATAGCCCTAGGCCCAATGGTTATGGACGAGAGGATTTTGAAAGTTTTCACAAAATAGCAAGTGACCCCCGGGGCAGGGTCAAATTTGACCCCAGGGGCATAATGTCAACAAATTTGAAAGAGGTTCACCCCAGGAACATTCCTGAGAAATTTCATCAGAATTGGACCAGTTGTTTAGGAGACGAAGATGTTTAAAGGAAAAGTTAACGCACGGACGCATGCACGCACGACGGACACAGGACCATGACATAAGCCCCGCTGCCCTTTGGCCAGTGGAGCTAAAAACCAGACATCAATTAATATATAAATTTTTTACAAATAGTACTGCTTTGTGCTGTGATACACTATTGTTTAGTGAACGGCATTGTTACAGATACTGCAAAAAGAATGTCAATAAAAAAGGTATTGTTCATTTTTTTATGTTGTTCGCATGTATAATAAGGCTTCTTTTAGGATGTCAAAAGCTGGACACATGAGAAATACATTTGTCTTTTTTGGGGGCCATCTGAAGCTGATTTTTCATGGTTTTCTTATACAATCAGATAACTTTGCCAAATTATAATTTATGAAATTCAAGATAATGATTATTTCACTGTTATTCGGACATAGAACAATGTAAAATATGTGACACAAATCACACACATTTAGCAAAGCCATGTTTGCAATTCATTAACAAAAATGTGTTGTTGTCCATATATAGGATACACATGTACACAACAACTACTAATGAGAGCAACAACAATCAAAATTCAGACTACGCACATACTTTTATCAGATTAGTACATCTACAAAAAACAACATAGAATACAATTAGCGGGGCAATTATGTTTCACACACCATCTGTGGTTTAATGCACTGCCAAAAATATCTTACAACTTAGGTGAAACATGAGAAATACAACTGACATAAGAATCACAACTATGTTTGTCATCGAGAAGGAAAAAAAATATGTAACAGCTATTAGATTTCAAAGCTTATCTATATACAAGATGTAAATTACAATTGGTTAGATGTCAGGCAACAAATAACTCGCTTTTGCTCATATTTTTTTCTCTGATTTTGTTACTCTGATTTGTCCGTGTGTAACCTCTGACAGAGGGCTCCTCAAACCACTCAGTCCGTTTCTTTTTGATACAGTACTCAAATGTTTAAGTTGCAATCCACTTCCTGCAACTTTCCTTGCAACAACTTGACTTTTACATTTATAACTTTTGTATCAATCATGGCTTGCAAAGATTTGATGTTGGAAGCAACATTTAGTTACACATCGTATGCTAATACTGCTCGGTCATAGCTGAATGAATATTTGTTTACAACATTTTGGTCAAGAGGAACATAGTTCACTAACTTTTGTAAAGCTAAAACATCCTGTAGAGCGCCATGTGCCATCTATAATTCACCAATGACGCCTTTAACTAAATTTTTTCGCTAATATGATTTCATATTTGGTAAGTATCTAAAAAGCCACAAATATTTTGCTGAAACTCAGACATTTTTCCACAAGTATGGATAGCATGGAGCAACACTTTACAATCAAAAGACTCTCTATATTATGCCCAACTAAAATAACTGGTGAACATTTCTGTAAGAATGTTATTAAACTTGTCAATGCAGATTTGATGGGGACAGCTGTTACTGTTTGTCCATTGACAATCACAGAGTCGCCAACAACTGTCACTCCAGTTATTTCTGACGCTTTCAATGACATCTTCTTCTCTGGCATCATATGATGTTGAAAACTGACCAGTTGAATGCACTGCAGCTATCTGAATTATGTGAGAAGTACGCTCTGAAAAAACAAAAAAAAATTTTTACATAGAAATTGCACAGAATCCATATTAGCTCCGTTAATCAAAGAGCCCTGGGTCGCTCACCCAAGTACAATCTAAACTTCTAAAAATGCATTTGCTGTGTTTACAATAAACATAAAAGGGATAAACATTGCCCCCACCCCCCCAGGACAGGACTTATTTTGAAGCTTAATTTGAACAATCGTAGAAGAGATTCCTTCACATCCGTTCTCTATGCATTGTGGTTTAAGAGAATTTTTCAGTTGAAGGGTTATTGATCGGAAACAATTTTCACACTTATTGTGACCTTGACCTTTGACCAAGTGACCATAATTTAAATAGGGGTTATATACTGTCCAATTCCTATGCACATGGAAAGTTAAAAACCAATCTGTGACAAAGTTGACAAATTATTGATCGAAAACTAAATGATCTACCGACAGACCAACATCCAGCAAAACAATATTAACTCTCTCTTCCAAGGGGGGGCATAATAACCGTTATCATGAAAATTGAAACGCTCTTTTCTTCGATTCATGGATATATGAAAGTAAGTTTTTGGCACCTTATTTATTCATAAATCTGAAGAAGCGAAGAGAAGAGTGTTTAATTTTTAAAATGATGCACAATAATATACTATAGCCAGTTGTGGGTAATGTAACATTGCATCATCTAAGTGGTATTTACTATCACTTTATCAATAAAGATTAAGAATCATTTATTATATGAATACAAAATGAGAAATTATTCTGAGCATAACTCTTGTTGCAATTCAATCATATGCTAGGTTGACCAACAATTTACACGATATCTCTCATTTAGTTACTCAGCAGTAGCAGGTTGAATTATGTTACACATGCAAGTAAATATGTATATTTTTTAATAGAAGTTCAACTTTGGAGATTTAGAGTACCTAAATACCTGAATTGGACCAAGATAAACTTCTGTATGTGCAACACTGTGAATACGGAATATGCTAAAAATAAACTTTACCTAACCCTCTTGTTTCCAAATCAAAGACAACACCTTCCTTCCCAGTAGTGTCTAGCCCTGCTGGACCAGGCTTGTGTACAGGTGGGGGTATAGTTGTAACTTTAACATCTTGGTCTTCTATGTTTGAACAGTATGTTGGACCCTCTCGTACTTCTTGCACTATGTCATTTGAATGCCTGAACAGGAAAACAGCATTTCAAATTGGAAAATGTGCTTGCACCTTCATGGGTTATCTCCGATTTTTTTTAAAGAAATGATTACACAGCACATTTATGCTTTTACAATAATCAATTTACAAACATTAGCATATGCTTTTAAATATTACTACTACTTTGCATATATAATTGATGGATCTATTGAAATAATCTCAAACAAGAAATGTGTCCACACGACACGGATGCCCCAAACTCAATCTTTGTAACTATATAAAAGGACAACCGTGTAAATAATCCATACAATTGTAAGAAACCCAGGATCCCACATTGCCATGTTCGAACTTGGTCTAGACACAACTTCTGACCAAGTTTGGTGAAGAGCTGATGAAAACTACTAGAATTAGAGAGCAGGCACGAAAAGTGTGACAGACTGACCGACCGACCCACGGACAGTGCGAAAACTATGTCGCCAATTGGGGGCATACAAATGAAGAATACTGTGTTTTAAAAATAAAATGCCCATAATTAAAAATACCGTTCCAGTTTTGAGTCTTATGCGTCGCTGTTTTGCTGCACGAGTAACAGCTATAGCCTTTCTTTTTTTGTGCTGAAGGTCACGAAGAAGGGCCATTTTCGATGTGAAAGTCCCAGGTGAAACACCCAGTTTCTGATTAACCTGAAACAGATTGCAGTAAATGACAGAACAGTTGACAATGCACAATGCTAAAATATGCTTATGTGGAATAAAATAATATGAAATAATGTCAATAATTTACAAAAGTTACATAATTTTATAAGACCTAGTGATCTACATACACACAAATAATAATTAATTTAAGCCCTTTATTTTCAAAACCAATACGTATTTGACGAATTGAGAATATTTATGTTTTGTAAACTTGTAAAATTTCATATTTATTAACGGTATTAATAAATAGGGCTGCAGGAAGAAAATAAACTCATGTCACTTTAAAATACATGTATACATGTTTAAATAAGGACAACCATTCACATTCTACTGTAATTGTGTTAACTGGCAGTAAATCAGACAAAATATGAAGGAAAAATATAGCAAGTTCAATATAAAAAAATGTATGCATGTAGACAACTCAGGAATAACTTACAGATAACTACCAGTATCTGAATGTATTCAAAAGTATCAGTAATTTTGACAATAAATCATGATATAATGCACCAATGCACCAAAAATACAAAAAGGTCTTACCCAATGCAAGCTTTGTGTTCATGTCATAAACTCTGCCATGTTTCCATCCAGTAGCCACATTATTTATTGCACCACAATTGCTACACTGTATGTCCAAAACACATGCCAGTCCGAAATCCCTGCTTTCTACTGTGTTAAATAAATTCATGGCACTTGACAAGCTCTGCATGCTGAAAGCGATTCGGCCAATGTGTCGAGTTCAACGACTCGTCTACCAATTTTCCAACTGGCATCGCTGTTGTCACATGTGGTCACGCTTACCGACGATTCGATAGAAAAATCGTCAAAATAACAGTGGTCATACCGGAAATCCTGATTGTCGGTGGAAATAGTATTTCTATTGAAATCCACATTGTGCTTTGGAACGTTTTTAAAAAAATTACCGTTTAAGTTTCGTTATGTATTCCGAATTATATCCAAATCAGACATTTTAAATGAAAATTATTAAGCCATGTATCTGATTCTCATTGTTGACAAGTTATCGTTTCGTTATTAATAGACGCTTGTTTTTGCACAGAAAATAACATCTACAGCGTAAGCAAGCGTTTCATCGATGTCGATCACGAAGTGACGTCAAGCAATCGAACGCTTGGTTTCATTGCAGTAAATCTCGAAAATATGTAAATGCCGAAAATTTATAGGCGCATAATCAAAACAGTCAAACTAGAATTTTCACTCGTTTATTCAAACCTTATCTTTTGAAACCGTGAAAATATACAAACGTTTGTAATTTTTACGATATAGTGAATCAATTAACGTAAAGTGGAAACGATCGAACATCCTTAAATAATGTTCAAAAAGCAATGTTTCGAGTCGCGCAGATTATAAACAAGTTTATAGCTAAATGAACATGCTGCATGATAAACATGTGGAGCAGTACGCATGCTAGAGTAATACATATGCTTGGTGGATATACATGCTGAGAAGATATGCATGCTGGAGTAATACACGTGCTGAGGTGATATACATGCTGATGTGATATACATGCTGAGGTGATATACATACTGAGGTGATATACATGCTGTGTGATACACATGCTAAGGGGATAACATGCTGAGGTCATAAACATGGTGAGATGATATACATGCTGATGTGATATACATGCTGAGATGATATACATGCAAGGGTAATGCAAATGCTGAGGTGATATTCATGATGAGGTGATATACATGCTGTGTGATATACATGCTGGGGGATATACATGATGGTGTGATAGACATGCTGAGGTGATATACATGCTGAGGCTATATACATGATGTGATGATTGACATGCTGTGGTGAAGTACAATATGTGATGATATACATGCTGTGGTGATATACATTCTGAGATGATATAAATGCTAAGGGGATATACATGTTGAGGTAATGCACATGGTGGGGCGATATATGCTAGTAGATACCTATGCTTGTGTGATATAAATGCTCAGTTGCTATATTTCCTGGAGTGATATACATGCTGATGTGATTTACATGTTGAGTTGATAAACACACTGGAATGATAAACATGCTGGGGTAATGTAAACGATGGGGTGATATACATGCCGTAGTAAAATACTTGCTAGAGTGATATACGTACTGGGGTGATATACATGCAGGGGTGATATACATGCTTGGGTGATATACATGCTGGGATGATATTCATACTGGGGTTATATCCATTCTGGGTAGAGACACATGATGGGGTGATATACATGCTGGGGTTATATCTATTCTGAGGTGAGACACATGATGGGGTGATGTATATTATGAGATGATACCCATGATGAGGTGATATACATTCTGGGATAATACACATTCTGGGGTAATACACATTCTGGGGTGATACACATGCAGGGGTGATAAAATATCTGGGATGATTGACATGCTGCGGTGATATAGATGCTGGGTTGATATACATTCTAGGGTGATACATATTCCGGGGTGATATATCTGCTGGGATGATAAAACATATGGAGTGATACACATTCTGGGGTGATAAACGTTCTTCGGTGATATACATTCTAAGGTGATACACATTTTGGGGTGATACACATGATGGAATGATATACATGGTGAAGGGATATACATGCCGGGGTGAACATAATACTGAGGCGATACTCATGCTGGGGATGATTCTCATGCTGTGGTGATATACACTTTGGGCTGATATACATTCTGTGGTGATACACATTATGTGGTGATATACATTTTGAGGTGATATGCATGCTGGGCTGATATACAATTTTAGGTGATATACATGCTGGGCTGATTAACATGCTGGGCTGATATACATTCTGGGGTGATATACATTCTAGGATGATACACATTTTGGGTTGTTATACATTCTAAGGTGATATACATGCTGCGGTGGTATACATGCTGGGGTGATACAAATTCTGGGGTGATACACATGCTGGGGTGATACAAATTCTGGGGTGATACACATGCTGGGGTTATATTCATTCTGGGATGATACACATGCTTGGATGATATACATTATGGGATGACACACATGCTGTGGTGATATAAATTCTCATTCTGGGGTGATACAGATGCTTGGATGATATAGATGCTGGTGATATATACATTCTGGGATGATACACATTCTGGGGTGATACACATTCTGGGGTAATATACATGTCGGGATGATATAAATTATGGGATGATACACATACTGGTGTGATATACATACTTGGGAGATACACTTGATGGGGTGATATACATTATGGGGTGATACACATGCTGTATGTGATGCAGATGTTTGGGTGATATAGATACTGAGGTCATAAACATTCTGTGGTGATACACATTCTGGGGTTATATACATTCTGTGGTGATATACATTCTATGGTGATACACATTGTGGGTTGATATACATGCTGGATTTATATACATTCTGGGATGATATACTTTCTATGGTGATTTACATGCTGGGTGATATACATGTTGGGGTGATATACATTCTGGACTGATATACATTCTGGGGTGATATAAATGCTGATGTGATATACATTATGATGTTTATAAACATTCTGGGGGTGATAAACATGCTAGAGTGATATACATTCTTGGGTGATATAAATGCTGATGTGATATACATTTTGGGATGATACACATGCTGGGGTGATATACATTCTGGTGTGATAAAACCTCTTGGATGATATACATTCTAGAGTGATATATATTCTGGGGGCGAAATACATTCTGGGTGATATACATTCTGGAGTGATATACATTTTGTGGTTATATACATGCTGGGATGAAATACATGCTGGGATGATATACGTGCTGGGATGGTACACATGTTGGGATAATGTACATTTTTGGGTTATACACATGTTAGGATGATACACAGGCTTGTGTGATATACATGTTGGGATAATAAACATGCTGTGGTGATACACTTGCTGTGGTAATACACATGCTGGGATGACACCAAAAGTCTAGGCTTGTGTACTTCTTTCGCATCAGCTCGATTATTCTGTCGCATAGGTCCATGATCTTCATGGTTACCCATGGTGTGTTCTTCCTTCGCGCTCTCCAAATAACTGCTTCGGCCAATGACACCAGTACTTCATTGATGTTGGTGTTAATGGTGTCAATGCCTTTGTCAAACAAATTCA
>NC_068360.1:36522501-36655218 GCF_020536995.1 Dreissena polymorpha
GTTCTAAATGAAAAACAATTTACGAAAACTCTTGCATTATATAGCGACTTGGGTAGAATCCCATTGCATATCGAACTATATATTCGAATGATTGTGCACGTTTTAAAGATTCATTCGGTTAAACAAGAAATGGTCTTCGTTGATTTAAAATACCTCTGTAAATTATCGGTAAAATAGAAAATATGAGAACATTTATTTTACAAACCGAGCCTCACATGTACGCTTTGTCGCGTAATTACACATTGTTCGTGGAGAACACACAGTAACAAACAAAGTTCATTTCTGTTTTCATCGAGATTTATTTCTGTTTAATAATTTCTAACACAACGCTTCTAATGTTCATGAAGTACAATTTTACAGCGCGGCGGCTTACATGGCCACCACGTCAAATAGACGTGACAAATCTCTAACCGCAGACCTTTCTTATTAACTAAAACACTGCATTTTATCCCCAGGATTATTTACATAAAATCTACTTGTAATTTCCATTGGTCATCAAGGTCTGGGCTTATTACGGATTGGTTGACTTATTAGAACGTTCTAGAAGGAACAATCTATTCATGTATTTACTTGCTTGCCAAATGCACTAAAATCTAATCAATTTATATTGGTTTAGAGTAATCCCGTTACGTTCGTCAGTACTATAACTTTTGTACCCCAGACGATAGGTGACCTTTTCATCTGTGCTGTTTGTTGACCATGTGTGTTACTTACAATCTCGTATCTATATGCTGACTCTGGACTCATTGTGTTCTTATTTGGATTTAATCTTAAATCAGGTCTGACTTTCCATTTTATTGATTCCAATTATACCCCACCTGAGTGTAAACATATTTGCGTTCTTACTTTAAATAAATCTTAAATCAGGTCTTAGTTTTGCAAATACCTCCCAAGGTGTATTATTAAATTCTCAAACTTCATCTTAACATTGCCTATACATATTATTGAAATATCCCCTTATTAATTTCCGTCATAAGAATAAACTCATTAGAATAAACGATATGTTATAAGCTGTTACATGACACAACTTTCCCCTTATTTTAATTTTTTAAATATTTTATGATATTAAAAAAATTATTTATGATAGTAAAAAAATATTATTATTATTATTATTTTTATTTTACAAGCGTCTCTGCTGAAATAGATAACATAAGTTATTGTTACACAATATAAATGTAAATCGGTATGTAGCGGAGTACATCATCTGTTGGTCGTTGGCCTTCAATACGTCTGGTGTCGTCCATGTAGTGTTGAAGTCGTCACGTGGCGAATACGATGTTTATTTAATGTCATTGCCGCCGTCTTGAAGATAAGCCGATTGTAGGTTCGTCCGTGAAAATTGGAATGCGTTTGTTGATTCAGCTCTGCTTTCCGCTGTTTAACTTGCGTCGTCGATCGTCGTTTCCGTTGTATTCATCGTTGTTGTTGTTTTCGTTGTCGTTTGTTGATGGTCCCAGCGTCTTCATTTCTCTCGGGACATTAAGATCTTCTATTGGCCATAATGCTCACGAGGTATTAACTATAGCAGTGTTCTCCTTGATGTCTTAGGCCTCGGAAGTATCATTCCAAATGCGTTATCTACGCACGTCAAACAGTTAAACGGCTGCATCTTCCCTATAGTGTTTAACGTCACAGGTATTGTGTCCAGTGTTGCATCACTTGTTGTCCTTCGAAAACGTCTGGCGTTGGGTCTTCTTTTAGCAATAGAACCAGGTATTCACTTTGAGAGTAAACACCGTGATGTTCCATCCTAATCATGTTGTTTGTTTCTTCTATTCGTTGTGGAAGGCGTTGTCTCGCGAAGTCGCTCTTCTTCGGCGTTGTCTTCAAATCTCGATCTTTCATCTGCGTTGTGGTGATACAAGTATCAGTTGTTCAAAATCATGGCAAACATTTATAAATATCCCCTTAAGTTCCTCTTAAATACCGTCATGACAACTTAATAGAACGCCTTAGTAAATACAACCTTTATTACACCAATTACTATCGAAACACTCCTTTAAACATTACATAACAGTTCGATATTTTACGTACGTGCTATCAGTAAATTTGTGACAGGTATGCGCTACTTTATTTACCTAGGGTATTGCACTTTAAACAGACATATCGCGTTCGTATCTTAAAATCACTAATCTCCTGTGTATCATTATGTACTTAATGACCCTTTCTATCGACATATGTACCTGGGCGCTCTTAAATACGCGCGTCTCTCTAAACAATTGTGAAATTTTTGATGAAAAAGGGCAGACTTTTTCAATATGCATTCATTACACCAGAACATTTATCGGTATACTTCAAATTTCAAGTCTTGTTCTCCTAATGAACTAATCCTATAAATCTAATACAATAAGTATTCTTCCACCATGAGTAAATGGTAGGCTTCCATCATTTCGCAAATGATAGGCTCTCATAAACCTCTATGTACCTTATAGAGTTTATTCAATAACAGAAATTTAATGCGCATATATCAGTATATTTTAACTGCACAGTTTTCGTGACAGAACACATTAAATTCTTACTTAAAATTACTCAAGACCTTCAATATTACCGATACCCTACATACATTTGCAATAAACAAAATTTCGTATATACATATTTACATAATATTTTTTTTAAGTGTCTGCCCTATTCATATTCGCACTCAACATTATTTCTCTTATAAATGTGTTTACCCTCCTAATTTCTTTATTCTATGAATGCATGAAACCATAGTCAAGTATACTGATTTTGTGTACGTCTCTTAATTCCCATTTATGTGCAGGTTTCTATTTCATATCTTATATAAAATGACGTCAAAATCGGATACTCTCTAATGTTTATTCCTACCTTATAAGTTCCTTTAATATAATATCAAAATATTAAACTGCCTTCAAAATTCCTTAATTATAAAAATGTATATGCCTCATATATCTGTATTCCTATAATGTCAAATTAATGAAACATTCTTCAAATATTCTAATTTCCTCATACGTTCAAATTTCATGAAAACTTGCAAAAATATCAAAAATTTAAAAAATACCATCAATTACAAATGTATTTATATTATGCAAAAATGTGTCCGCACATAATTATATATTCCAATAATACAAAAAATATAGAAAACTCTTTAAATACCCTCAATTATTTGTGCGCATCTAATTTCAGTATTTCTAGAACTCATATAATTATGTCAATTTCAAATACTTTCTTATTCATTTATTTTATTCTCAATTTACCGATATTTTAGAAAAAATACTGATCAATGAAAAACTGTATTGATTTTGATACTTGCATAATTTTTCCGTACATGATTTATCATTTCTTTAACACCTATCTACGTAAAATTCTTTAAAACAATTCTTAAAAATTTCGTTGTCATAACGCCTTTTACTTTGTATTTCTTACTTGATAACATTTTAAATAAACCCCTGTTTGCCATAATTTATGAAAAAACTGACCGTTTTCCAAGTCGCGTTGTTTTTTTGATCCGTTGGCCTGTGATTCCGTATAGTGTTGTTTGTACTCCGTTTCCCAATGTTTTTCAATGTTCGTCCTGAAGTCACGGCAACCATAAAATGTACTGTGTCGCGTAATTACACATTGTTCGTGGAGAACACACAGTAACAAACAAAGTTCATTTCTGTTTTCATCGAGATTTATTTCTGTTTAATAATTTCTAACACAACGCTTCTAATGTTCATGAAGTACAATTTTACAGCGCGGCGGCCGACATGGCCACCACGTCAAATAGACGTGACAAATCTCTAACCGCAGACCTTTCTTATTAACTAAAACACTGCATTTTATCCCCAGGATTATTTACATAAAATCTACTTGTAATTTCCATTGGTCATCAAGGTCTGGGCTTATTACGGATTGGTTGACTTATTAGAACGTTCTAGAAGGAACAATCTATTCATGTATTTACTTGCTTGCCAAATGCACTAAAATCTAATCAATTTATATTGGTTTAGAGTAATCCCGTTACGTTCGTCAGTACTATAACTTTTGTACCCCAGACGATAGGTGACCTTTTCATCTGTGCTGTTTGTTGACCATGTGTGTTACTTACAATCTCGTATCTATATGCTGACTCTGGACTCATTGTGTTCTTATTTGGATTTAATCTTAAATCAGGTCTGACTTTCCATTTTATTGATTCCAATTATACCCCACCTGAGTGTAAACATATTTGCGTTCTTACTTTAAATAAATCTTAAATCAGGTCTTAGTTTTGCAAATACCTCCCAAGGTGTATTATTAAATTCTCAAACTTCATCTTAACATTGCCTATACATATTATTGAAATATCCCCTTATTAATTTCCGTCATAAGAATAAACTCATTAGAATAAACGATATGTTATAAGCTGTTACATGACAGCTTTATACTTCAATAATCTTGTTTAAATGAAATATGGTTATGTCCTTACTTGGTTAAGATAGAAACATTCGTCCCAAAGCTAAGAACACGACTTCGAGATATTTATGTTTGAAGCGTTGGTCAGAACGTTAAGACTCATCGTTACTTGATGTAAATAGAGAAATACAACTGGATTTTAAACACTCGGCATTTATACGCCATCTAGTTTGGCATTACATATTACAGAAATATATTGGCAAAATGACTTGTATCGTCCCACAAATTAAATATTAAAATCAGTCAGCACTACAATGTGCCAGTACCGGATAGAACATGTACCCATTTTGATCACAAGTTCAGAGTATGTATAAGATTATATAATATTATTATATTTCAGATTATACATTTATCCATATCCATATTCAAAAAGAATATATTAAAAAAATTATATACCCAAACGAGTATGCATAACTATTTTCGTTTAATTCAAAGCGAAAATAGATCATATATTAAAAGTTGGCATTATATTGTCCAAAAGCCTAATTCTGAGACATAATAGTGTATACAGCTTACAAATGATATATTCGGTAGTTTATTTAACAATCCTAATGTGCTCCATTTAGAGTCACAGGACAATCAACGTATAACTCATCCTTCCAACAATTTGGTCCTATACAATAATATACTCTTTAAAAGAAATGTTATCAAGGACAGGCTAGAATATATCTCTGCACTGCGTTTGTTCTAACTGAAAGAAATACTGTTTAATGGTGACGATGATAATGCTGCTGCTGTTGCTGCTGATGATGATAGTTGCTATAGTTTCTCTCACAATACAAACATCAGGTTTCGAAAATGACACATGAAATATAATAAAAATATAATTGATTCGGTTCTTGAGACTCTTTACATCTGCCTTGGTGTGTCAGTCATAGTGTAACAGTGTACACATATTTGCCATTGCTCAGGAATATACAACATGGCATTAAGAAGGTAACTACAGAAAACACAAGCAAAGCTCAGTAGAGGAATGTCTGCGACAAGGTGAAGCTAAAGACAATCAAAACAACAAAAAAGAAAAGTAATAATAAACCGGCATCGAATTAAAAAGCAAGAGCTTCTTCTGAAATGTATGCAGACATATTCAAACAGAAAATCAGGTGAAATGAGGAACGAATGTCAAACGTGCACAATTTGGTCAAATGAGGAGTAAACAGGTGTTAATAAAAGTTTATCATTCTTGGGTCAAAATTGCGACTCA
This sequence comes from Dreissena polymorpha, assembly GCF_020536995.1. Taxonomy (NCBI): domain Eukaryota; kingdom Metazoa; phylum Mollusca; class Bivalvia; order Myida; family Dreissenidae; genus Dreissena; species Dreissena polymorpha. The sequence continues at coordinate 36,528,104 of NC_068360.1, forward strand.
AATAATTCAAAATACAAAAGTGGTGTCACAAACATGATAATGGCTGACAATTGAATGATGGGTTTGTGTTTAAATACAGTTAAATTAACAGAATATTCTTGTGCCGAAAAGGGACGTGTACTGTTAATCATTCCTATGCTTTTGTTTGAACTATTTAGCACAAACATGTTGGGACAATAGCTTGTAATACTAGTCTGTTTCATGAGCACGTAGCATAATTATTATTCATATACATATCGTATTTTTTATAGGATCGCTATTTATACATTACAGCTCAAGAGTTTAATATTTAAAATTGTATGTTCGATGAGCTAAATTATTAAATTTAATCCTGAAGTAACGTAAAACATAATCTTACGAACATCTTTACCTAGGATGTCTTATATTTCAACTATGTAAGCTCTACTTATTGTTGTATTCATAATTCGCATAAAGCTTTGTTCTCATAGTCAAATTATGCATACTCATTTTTAAATAATATATTTTATAGTTGTATATAATGTATACAACGCAATACTTCTTACAGAGGCAATCACATTCTCTATACGGTCGATTCGGGAAGACCTACACATCGGTATAATCCCGTTTCATTTACTTTTTAGTATCAAAGGCCCTTTATATAGTCTCTTTCGGTGTTTTTTACATTAAAATAAAAATGGACACACGTTCGAATGAAATAAATGCTAAATATCAATGATACTTCTACTTGCTGGTATGTATATGTTTACAATAATGTTGATGCTAATACGAAGTATTTTTTATTTGGCCAAAAAAATTCTATGGTCGTGAATGAATGTTGTGGAAAGTTATTTATGTATTCTATTTGTCCATGTGTAGTCATGTTCAATTAATCTGTCCCACATGGCGCATATATTTTACATAGATATCTATCTATCTATGGCATTATCACTTAAATGCTAATGTTATAGAAGGGTCTAGATTTTTGTCGAAACAGTCATGGTTGGAGTCATGCCTTCCAACATAAACATAATTTTAATATACTGGTTTATAATCTTGACCTTAAAGTACGAGTAAATTTTGATATACTTATTTTTAGCTCATAATATTACACATATTAATATTATAGTTGCGAACGGTATATAGTCGTCTTTTTATTGGAAAAACCCAATATGTTGGATTCGTCTCAGAACAGCATAGCAATTCAAATAAAAATTTACGTTGAATCATTCAAAATATATAGCGCAATACATTTGTGCATAAAGATTGTAATAAAAACATCTACTACTATCTTAATGAAATAGGCTTCTAAAAAGTATATAAGATATGACTCAAATCAGAAGGCATGTTTAGTTTGCAATCTTCTCTTGTGCACAATGCAAAACACATACACAATAATGCGTATTTTAAACCAGAATAGGTACGAGTTTGAATATACGTACAAAACACGTTGATATGTGAAAATAGATGTATGAATGTTTAAGCTTTAGATAAACACTAAATACTTTAAGTTCTAGTAAAGATATAATAATATACAATTCCTTTGAAGAAATATTCACAAATATCGTAAATGAATATATAAGATGAAATCTGGTATTAAACAATTCGAACAATTCCAACTAATTGCCATCTGCCTCCTTTAAACATTCCTTTGCTTAAATAGTTTGCATACTTACATCATGTAGTTTTGTCTTATATGCTTTTCACATTTATTAAATTAGTTATGCTATGTTTAATTATATTATACATTATATATTATAATATAATTGTAAAAATGTATTTAAAAATGAGTTTCAACAATTGCAACCAAAGTTGTAATTCATGAGTTACGCTATTATACAATTAAAGCACTTCAATTATGCATTTGCTGAACACAGATATGATTTAAAAATAATGGTTTCTCTCACAGTAGTACATTTTGTTTCGATAATAGTATAGTGTTTGATAGCGCTAAGGACGCTACGCGGTGCAAGCATAACTACTGTTGTATTATTGCCTTAATTGCCGAAGGGTTATAAATCCTCCCGCCGCGTATTTCAATTTAAAAATAGTAAACTATACGAGTTATTGTGGCTATATAACGGTTCTTATTTAAAAAAAACTCACTGATATAATAGAAGGGGATTTATTCTTTGACTTAAAACCTCGCATGGATCTGTACATTTCTATCTATAATTAGCATTCATATCGATTAGATATCACGTTTCATGAATGCGAGTAGGTCAGTTTATCGAGCGTGTTTAAAGCGAGGCATTGAAACATTGAAACACAACACCGTCGGACGAGTGTATTAAGCGTAATACATGTTGAGGTAGAATTGTGTTGTGTGCATTATTTATGATAATATTGATTCACTCCGTCGGTTTAAGAATTTAGGTAGACGGAAATATTTATGTGTGCGTGTTTATTACAGACTCACTATCATGGAAGAAAGCAATGCAATACATTGCGTTCCGTGCATGTGTAATAACGAGTCAAACTCAGCAGAGGGATTCTGTATTGAATGTACAGAATATTTATGCTCAAACTGCTGTCGGGACCATATGAAAAACAAAATCACGAGGCAACACGTTATTGTGAAACAACCGGACCTGCCAACTAATATTGAACCTTATACGGTTATGAAGAAATTAGCACAGTGCGAAATGCATCCAGATAACTTATATGAGTTCAAGTGCGCCGACCATGAACAGCTTATCTGCAGTAGATGTCTCTCAAGATATCATAGGACATGTCAAGGGATCGAGGATCTTTGTGAAAGTGCAAATGTGACGGACAAGTTGTCGGGTGAAACAGAGACATTGCAAAACCTTTTATGTTTTTCACATGAACTGATACTTACATTTGAAGAGCGAGGTTCTGAACTAGTGAAAAACAACAACGAAATAGTACAAGCTTGTAATGAGTTAGCGGAATCAATCAAAAACGAAGTTAACACAATTAACGAAGACACTAAGGCACACTTTGCCGATATTATAGAGAAGGAAACAACGGAGGAATACATTAATCTTCGCAGACTTAAGGATATTTCAGAAATAATAGTCACGAAAAATGAAGAATTGCTTGAAGTGGCTAAATCGTATGGCCGTCAACACGAAAAAGCAGCAACAATAAAATATTCGAGAGAAGAAATTCAAAATGTTCAACAACATATTAAGACAGAGAGTGTTCATGTTGTGAAAGGAAATTGTATTTCTGTGGACGCTGCATTGCTGAGTTTGGAGTCGCGTTTGAAAATGACATCGAATTGTTCCGACGATCTGAATATATTTATCAGGGATGTAAATAGGACTGATAATGGACATATTCAACCAACAAACACTAGTTCGTTATCAGGTAGGGAATGCACTGATAAATTAAGCAGTCAGGCCGTTTCAACTGTATGTAACCGTCAGTCTGTTTTGACCTTGGACTTAAAACACTCATGCGTAATGCCAAAACTGGTAACAGACAGTTCATTTATCGAGAAGATCAGTGACAGTGAAGATAGTTACGAGGAAAGGTCTTCACAGACAGAAACAGCGTGCTCAGTTGATGTTGACACGGGCGACCTTAAACCTTTCATGATGAGAAGTGTTGGGACACATACAGGGTTCTGTATGAAAATCTCATCTGATACAACACAGTGCTCACTCAAGGCTTTAGCCTTGTTACCAAGCCGTGGAATTGTTCTTCTTGATGTTGCAAACAAGAAAATAAAGATAGCATCCCTTGATCTGAAGGTTATTTCTAACATGAAGTTGTTTGACTACCCTTCGGACATGTGTATTATTATCAAACAAGTTGACTTAGTTTGGATGTGTGTTTCGTTTCCAAAGGCAAAGGAAGTTAGAATATTTAAAATTAAAGACGATGTGCATATTAATCATATATTCACTGTACAGACAAGGTTTTACCCTGTAAGTTTAGCAGGTTTCAAGAACGATGTGATAGTTCTGTCGAGGAATAATCTTGATGAGAAATCTACAATAATGCAGATGGAACAATTCAGTGCTCCGGGCAAACCAAGCACGGTTTTGATCAATGTCGACGATATGAACGACGCAAGTCGCATAAGGCCCGGCATAAATTTTTCGCTTTTAATGTTAAGGGGCAGACACGTGTCTTGTATTAAAATGCATAATGCCAAAGGAAATATTAAACTAGGCATAGAACAGTGGTATTATAAATGTCATATGAATAGGGTATTTAAAGATGTAACTGATGTTACAATAGATAAAGAGGGAAACAAATATATATGTGCAAAGGATTCAAACAGCGTTCATCAAGTTTCTTACAGCTGTTTTTCTAAAAATCGAATTATAATAGACAGCATCAATACACCTACGTGCATAGTGGTTGACAGCAACGGGGATAGAATTATTCTGGGTTATGAAAAGGACGATAATCTATATGAATATCCGTTTGTTTAAAACGTGTGTACATCTGCCTCTTTTAATTAAGGCTCACCTCGTCATGCGTTGTAATGGTTGCTTGCATCAAATATCAATCTTTCATTTTTTAACATGGTCTTTATGCTAAATTAATTAAGTTATAATTTGTATTGTATAAAAAATATTCTTTAAACGATAAGACAATGTGTTGAAATATTGGCTTTTAAATATGAAGCATGTTTATTTAAACACATTTAATGTTCAGTAGTATTACTATGAATGTACTTAATGTTAGTTTATGTGAACAAAAGCAACATAATGCGCTTGGAAATGTGTCATTTTCGCTAATCCAAGAAAAGATTCCAGTGTAAAGATGGTCATTGAATGTAGCGTTTAATCTTATGTGATCATTAAGAAAAAGTTCAAAAACCTACTTCGTTAACATTTATTTATTATACCAAACATTAGACGCAGTTTTAAACGCAAAGCTCAATACAATCAGTTTTGCCAACGACTCCGCAATTTTACTACTTTAAATAATAAAATTGGGTTAATAGAAGTTTATTAATACTTGTATTTCATAGTTTCATGATTGTGACAATAAATAAATATGCAGCATGATTATGTTTTGATTGTACGTAGATTTGATATTGAGATCATTTCCGCGATTTTATCAATAACATAATCACGAAACAAGTAGTGTTACAAGGACCGAAAATACCAACTGACCCTACTTTAGTTTAGAATGCATCCGCAAAATATAGTTAAATTTGAGTGTGTAGATCTAATCAAAATGATCTGCTAAACTTCTTTACCAATAAGTCATAGAAAATGTGCGAAGATCAAAGATACTATTACACATTATCTGAAAGACTAACATCCGGATTGCTATTGAACTTCGATTTATTAAATTTTCTAATAAGATATCTGGAATATTAAGTGGAATAATGTGTACACCGAATCGATAAGAAAGTTAACATTAAAATATACTTCAATGTGCATGTTTAAATGTATTTAACCCTTATTATCATTTTAACGAAGAAAAATGCATTTCGAGTTTGCAATTGAATATTTATACATTTTTTAAAATTTATTAGTCAATTAAAAGAGCGGAATAACATTTGACCATGTCACCATACACACAAAATAATGATAAATGTTAGGATTATTACCGCATTGTCGTTTTCCGACTAACATGCGGACATATGGAAATGTGTACTCTTTCAAGCAAGTTGATATAGTTTTGAAATGCGTGTCATTTCCAAAAACAAATACAAATAAAGTGACACTTAAGGTGCACCAGCAAAAGAACAATTTTATTACACAATGCATTTCTTTATTTATTTAAAGGCACCGATTGTTTAAGAGTGAGATACGTAACAAATGCACTACACAACACAACAACATACAAGCAAACGCACGAATTTGTGCAAAAATGGTTTGACTGCCAGGGAACTGTCGAATAAAACAATTTGACGTTACGCTATCGCAGAGAGACTCTGATATTTGAAAATATGACAAGGTTGGTGATTTGAAATGAAAGTCGACGAGCCTTTAAAGCTTATGTACATCGGATAGACCAGGTTTAATCCTGTGTGATATGGAATCTATTAGTTAGGAATTGGAATTATTATGCGATCCGTTATTGTTGTATCATGAACAGTCTTTCAGTAAAAAAATGGGTCATGATAACTAAATTGAATATCGAAACGTTTTTTTCTGTTAAACTAGCGTGAGTGATTTTCTTAATGAATGTAATTAAATAGACGCCGTGTTTTAATTATGTTAGTATCACATTGTTTTTATCTTAGATTTTGTAGTAAGCGTAGGTTAAAAAAGTCCGATTATGAAATAACATGACAAACATAATAAAAGGACATCACAGTTACACATTTCAGAGATTGTACAAATGCGAATTTTCAAACTTTTTACAAACAAAAACATGAAACATGTACACCAGTAAGCGAAATAATACTAATGACGGAGACTCATACTGAAAAAAAGTTTGTTTACGAATAATCTCCGCGAAACATTGATACAATTAACAATACATAAAATCAAAAAACGTTACAAACGCAAAACGATTTAATAATTCGGAGGGTTATGTTGTTATCGTTAATTTTTGTGACAATGTGTGGAATACTTATAAAATTAGAAAAGATAAGACATACTATAAATTGTTTTCTATTGGAGCCCTTTATTTCAAATATAAATATGTATCAACTTAACGCATTTAATCACAAACGTTTATACATGCAAAACTTTGTGAACAAGTCACTTTGAGATGCTTTCGTCCTCGATTCACAAATATCATAAATGACAAAACCTAAATAACACGTGACTGTAATGCTTATCAAATTAAAACATTATATTCATGTTCACAATATCGTGCTAGTGAAATACATTATTAATGTGTTGGGCGTATGCTTTCATGAATGAAAACAATTTTTCTGTGTTGCTGCTTTACTCGTTGTTCCTGAAAATATCATTAAAAGAATTATATTCCTATTTACTTTATTGATTACGAGGTAATCGTACAGTTCAATGCAAACAAAAGTTACTATAATATATATACATAATTCAAAATAATTTTTTTCGATTCAAAGCCTGTTCAACGATCTGCAAGTACCTTATATTTAAGTGACATTCATAAAAAGGAAACTATATACCTTCGATCATTGTGCGATTGAAATAGTGATTAATCCCATTCAACGTTCGAACAGTTTACAAGCCGTGCTGTGGTTATTAATAATAACTGGAGCCTATTGAACATGTTGAAGCTTTCGTACATAATAAGATCATATATTAACACTAGTTTTTAAAAGAAACTAGCCCAGTTAGCAATATTCCTTATGTTTATTTTGGTTAAAAGGTTTGTTAAAATTTATTTGCACGGAAGCTTTTGCACTCAGAATACGATCGCCATGCGTTTTCAGAGATAGGATGCCACACTAGAAATACCCCGACAAAAAGGAAAAGAGTGACTTAACTAGATATAAACGCAGAACACGATATTATTATTTCATAAACTGATAAACTATAAGACACCTAACAATCACTTCCCATGCGTGTGACAACATGAAGACACTCCTTAATCATGATTGAATAGTTGTGAACCTCAGGACATGCTTTTCGAAAGCAATCACAAGCTTCCATTACTGTCGAGCTATATTAGTGCATACACAACTTAAAGTGTAAACTAAAGTAAAGTTTAAAAAAATCTCCACTATTTCAACTTTTTAAATGCCCTTGTGTCGAATGACAACCATGGAGTCGGCAAATTGCAATGATACAATCTAAATCCAAGCATGTCTATTATTTGACGAGTTCAACATGTAGACCCAGTGGAAGGGTTAACAATATTTCCATCAACAATTGAAGGAAATATCTGTGGATGCTTACAGAAAAAAATCTAGCATCATCAATATAGATCTAAAACTAAATCAATGAAATTTGTCGATTGAATTAAACTATCAAAGTGGCCGCTAGTATCGCCTTTTTTGGAAAGTTGTATTATAATAGTGTCATTAATTATTTGACTACAGTCGCTTAAGATCGACCATCATATCCACATTGCAACTCAACTAATATAAGACTGTCGCAACACACATGAGAAAAACTCTGTTAACCGCCTCTGAACAAAAATGGACAAAATTGTGTCCGTTGAACCGGCTTAAATACGCCTTACAATTGACCTAATTCAGTATAAATAAAGGAGATAATTCCATTCTTTATTAAAGAAAGAGTATCAACACCGTATAACAACTTTAATAGTCTATTTAATGAACCAGGGCATAAGTTGGCATGAAAAACATATAAAATAACAACACCATCGCTTGAGCAAATTTTAAAAAAGGACGTAGTTTTACAAAACACCTTACACACTCCATTTTCTATTTTAAACAGAGATTGAAATTAAAAAATATCCAAATCTCATCGTTGAAAGAACAATATAGGTAGACGTAGTTTAACAATTTCGTTTCGTTCCTTGTGTGCGAATTCACAACTATTAAATACCGAAGAGATAAGATTGTAATGCTCTGTTTAAAAGCCAGCACCGTGTCAGGTTTGCAGAAATTATGTAGTAGGATATCAACGTTAACACGTAATGTAGATAATCATGGTCTTATCGGTCTTGGTCTCATGCAGCGCTTTAGAATTTCTGACGACAAATATTAATCGACATAGAAGTTAACATTGAATGTATTCAAAGGTATAACTATGCGTGTTGAATGCTTGATTCAAAACAGTCTCGGATACGGTTAACAACGGATAAAACTTTAACATGGAGTCAGAAATTTACAGTAAAATGGAAAATACATTGCAAGGACAAATAGGTTTAACGTGTGACCCATGTTTTTGTGACAATCAATATAGAGCAGCTGATGGGTTTTGTATAGAGTGTACGGAATATTTGTGTTCCCACTGCTGTCGAGATCATCTAAAGAATAAAATCACGAGACAACATGTTGTGCTAAAGGGACCGGAAATACCAAATGATATTTGGCCGTTCAGGCATATTAAGACGCTGCTAAAGTGTGAAATGCATCCGGAAAAAGACGTTGAATTTCAATGAGCTGATCATGACGTATTGATCTGCTCAACGTGTTTAGCTAGATATCATAAAAGCTGTAAGCAGATCAATGATAATACGGTCGGTCTTGCAAACAGTGATTTTGAAGCTTTTTCAAATGATATGTACAGTCCTATAGCAAATGTGAATCAACTTCACAATAATTTTGAAGGACTTCTTTCTGAGCTCACAAAGAATTTGTATGAACTTAGTTCATGTTGCGGAGAATATGTCACATCACTGGGAAAACAAATTGAAAGCATAAACGTCGGAGTTAAATCATGCAATGCACAGGTAACATTGGAGATATATGAGGACCTAAATCAATATCAAACTGTTTTTAATGACCTACAGAAAATTCAAAATATGTTATCAATTGTTACTATACATGGGAATGCGAACGAGCAAACAGTTGTTGTTCTGAGCTCGCGTAAGGACTTAAACATATGTACAAAGACAATAGAAAACCAATACATATCCAAACAAACACCAAATATAAATACATGCGAAACAGCTCTTCAATTGTTGGCATCCAAAGTTCAATTCACGTCGCATTGTTCGGATGATGTGGATGGGTTAAGTGAGTGTTTTAATGGCGTAATGGCTTCCTGTAAGGATGGAAGCAAAGAATTGAACAGGTTTTTGGAAGAAAGCGTTACGACTTCACAACTTAACGAATCCAAAAAAGATACATCAAAGAATGACAATAATTGTTATAATCGATCAACATCTGATAATAATCTCACTGGTGGTGTGCAAACCGTATCAATGCCTTTTGCATGTTATATCGTGTCAATACATTCTGATACAAACGAATTTACACATGCTCGTAAAATGACCAACGTAAATCAAACAAATAATTTGCATTCGCCAGCAGATGTACCAAAACCTGGTTTTTCTAAAAATGGTAAGGCTAAGAAGTGCACAAATTTAATGTACCGATGCTTGCGTAAATGTCAGCAATCCCCTATTCGGACTCCGACTGATAACACGTGTTGTTCGATCGTTGCGTCCATGAAATTACCAGGACATCGATTCGCAATATTGGACGCTGGAAATAGGAAGGTAAAAGTACTATCCATTGATTTAAAAGTACTCGCTGAGTTGGAGATTTCCGAGCAACCAGCCGACATGTGTGTATGTCAAAAAGATAAAGACAAAGTTTTCCTGTGTGTTTGTGTTCCCAAGCGGAAAGTAGTCAAAATAATTGATATTACGACCAATTACAATCTCAATATAACAAGAACAGTATCTACCCGTTTTCATCCAGTGAGTCTCACTGCGTTCAAGAGCAACATTATTATTTTAACCCAAGAAACGATGGATACAATCGAAAAACTCTTTGAGAGTTTTAATATCTTTGATGATAAAATCACTATTTGTAAAGCGACGGCATTAAACCGCGCAATAAGAATTCGAATTCGATCAAAGAAAACCCTTTTTGTTGTAAGAGATAATAAAGTGTCATGTGAAAATATGAACGATATGTCAAAGTGCGTGAGTATCACAGGTGTTCGTTGGTACTACAAATACAATTACAGTCGCGCTATTAAAGGTGCAAGTGATGTAGCCTTTGAAGACGAAGGAAATGTATATGTATGTGAAACTAATTCAAATAATGTACACCAGGTAGCATCCGATACGTATTATATCAATCGAATCATCGTCGATGATATAGAACGGCCAACGACTGTTTTGGTTGATCAAGAGACGAATCGTATTATTGTAGGGTGTGAGAAAAGCAATCAGCTTCATGTATATATGCTTTCAAATAGATTATAATTACATAGCGTGTAACCTGTCCATACACGATACAGAAACCAGTTTTGTTTAAACTAACATTTTAAAGAAAGTTTGTTTATAAGCAGTGAAAGACGAAACAAACGTGTGTTTTAGCGGAGAGGATTCCGATAATGTGTATCCTGTTTCTTTCAGAAAATATGTGTGCGTACATACTGAACAGCATACATATTTAGCCAAACTTACAAACTTGATGTTTTCGTTGCTTTCCATTATTTTTACTGATGAAATATGCATGTATAACCACAAAATGTTATCGCGCATTGTAAACATCCATTTACAGCTTCTTCTTGAAACAGTTTACTATATGACGGCCCAGATATTTAAATATTGCATCATATTAAACCCAAAGGACGGCAACGCGAATTATTCTCTGAATGTTTGTTATTGATAGAATAATATTTTAATTTAAACATAGATAAGTCATCTAGGTTTGAAAGAGCTTAAAAAGACGAAAACAAAACACGACTCTCAATTTTACAGTTCATAAAAAGGAATGTTCGGAGACGAATACAGAGATGAAACAAATGACAAGGAAACACACAAGCGTTAAATATTAATTAATTAAGCGGCGATTGTAAACAACGGATTGTATGTTGACGCACAATTTAATCTTCTGTATTATGAATGCATCACTTTTGCATTGATTCTATATAACGTTTTACACAGAAAATCGCCTGCGATTGCATTTTGGATAAATGATTTTCTTCTTTCGGAAGTTTTCTGTATATATATATAATATAATATATATATATATTATTTTATTGAGTAGTTCAAATTAGTGATCACTGTACTAAAGAAACATTATTTATTTTGACAGTCATTGAACTGCAAATTGAAGGAACTTTTTTAAATGGAAGGACTTCTCTTAGCAGAAGTGAGGTCATCTTGAAATTGTTTAAGTGTTTTTTTTATTTTTTGGCTTACAAGCAACGAATATGTTTAAGAAAACCATTCAGCTTTCGAATTAGATTACCTTTGTTTTTGATCATGGTTTTAAGTTTTAATTGGATAAGATATTTTGATCTACCATAAAAAGAGTAGCAATTGTTATTACCCAGATAAACTCCTGATCAAATAAGTTCACTTAGTAATGCATATATGTGTATCAGGTGTTATGGCAATACATAGTTATCGATACAATTACAATGTAAATTCTTTTGTGCGCATTCCCTATTTTAACACACGTACATTCTTTATTTATCGTCTTAAATAGTCAACTAACTAATTACAAAATAACATTGATTGGTTGGTGATGTTTATATACGTAAAAATGAACCAACTTATTTTTATTTGTTCACATATTTTAAGATTTGGGCAACATATTAGTAAACTAGTACATTTACTTTAAAATTTAATTATTTGGAAAAGTGTACAATGTCAATATCATCAATAAAAATATGTAATAAGCCCTGCTTTGGATTCACTTCTCTTTTGTGAAAATCTGAGTTCCACAGTTCTCCTTCATACTTATGTCTTAACATTCCTGTGTATGTTAACGCTTAAAAAACCGAACGCGCATGTTGTTTATTGTGAATTAATCAAACAGCATTGAACGCCAATCAAAATCAGCAATTTTATAAATTTAAGGAATACACACATTTTACAATTACTTATCGTCTACCAATAGCTGTTGCATTCTGTCTGAAGATTACACTTGACATAATCGCTAAATATATGTTGTTAGAAATAACGTTTATGCGAATTTATATTTATTCTTTTAATATCGAAAACGCTGACCTGAGCGGTGACCGTATAAACTTGTTGAAGTCCGGAAGTAGATCACGTAACTTGCATTATCGAGTCAATGCGATTCAATACGCGCCGTATAACCACGTCATACAATTTGATCTTTCGTGAAATGTATCGCAACTCAACAAGCCGCGTTCGCCATCGATGATTGATCTCGGAACCACTACCGATCGGGAAAGGAACCCGTCAGTGAGGCAAAAGTTCGCCGCTGCTGAATCTTATGTACATAAATGGCCTGATAGAGAAACTTGAAGTGAGCGGTAATGGCCTGTGTATTTATGAACTAAATATGGCTCCGCCTACCGTGGCCGATTACATGGTTCTAGTATCATACTCTAAAAATGGACTCGAGAGGATGCTTAAGATTTGCTATGAATATGCAGACAGGTGGAGGTTTCTTTATACTGCATCGAAGTGCTCCGTACTAGTCTATAATAAGAAGACAGAAGAGACTTCAACCTTCTATCTAGGACATGAACGTCTGCCCGCTAGCTGATCACTTATAATGCGATTCATGATGCATGCGTACGACTGCGAGGAACATACATGAGCTTGTGCTCAAAAGGGGTAGCGCCTGAAAGACTGAGTCCACCAACTCTCTTAACGATATTTAACTCATCTGTTATCCCTAAGGCCATATATGGCTGTGAGCTATGGAACAACGACTCTCAAAGTGACCTTGTTCAACTTTCTATTGCAAAGAATTTTTGCCTGAAACACATGCAAGGGTATGACAGAAACATCTCAACAGATTATTGCCTGTCAACCGTTAATACCGTTCCGATAGTGAATGAACTGAAAATTAGAAAACAAATATTCTTCGGCCAAATATGCAGATTAAATCCTAAATACCTAGCGAAAGATATCTTCAACAAAAGACTTATACGTCACATTGAACTAGAAGGCCAATGCCTCGGATATATCCCTGATGCATAAAGGATACTACAAAAGTACGCCTTAATGAACGTCTTACGCTCTTACGTCCAGGATGGAAATTTCCCAAAAAAAGCGACAATGGGAGAAAAATAGTTGAGCAAAAAGTCGTAATGAACATAAAGAACGAAAAACAGAGTCGCATCAAAGGCAACGATCAATTGGGAGTAACCGTGCATGTAATAGACTCCAATAATTACTCCCCTTTATGGAGAGTAGCAAAAGACAATCCAAAAATAATTAACGTGTGTAAAATAATATTGAATAGCATAGGTATGTTTGTGTCTAGACAATATGTACGAGAATGCAGACATTGTTTCCTGAAAAACGTTAATCGCGTAATGCATAAGTTGTGTTATTGTCATTTGCTAGAGGATAAGCGAAAACATTTATGGACAACACTAATTGAATGCATCGGTATAACGGAATTTTCGCGCTTCATTCACTTAAATGGCTTAGAACAAAGTGCATCGTTGCTGAAAATGATATCTGAAACTGTTGGCTCATATTTTGTGCATTTTAAATTGTGCAAAACTGCTGTTAGCATCCAGAACTAGTGTTAGACGCTCTGAGCCAGGTTTTGTGTGTTTTTGTTTTGTTACACATATGTCGACATGTCGATCCAATCTATGTTAGTGTATCTTAACACTATATCGCATAATTCCGTAGAAGGCAAAATCTATTGCATATATTAAGTATATTCGTCTATTATGTCTTTATTTTCGTTTTCGCTTTAAGACATATCCTTGGCGAATAAGTTACACTGAAGAAAGGTGATTTTTAATATTATTTCAATGTGATTATTTTCCTTAGGAATTAACAATTATTTATCATCTATATGTAATCAAGTTATGTTATACTTATCTTTGAAAATAACCTAGTAGCTGTATTGAGTTGTTTCACTTTTGATCTCTTGTATGTGTATATACTCGATTGTACTTCCTTGCTTGTATTATATGTTATGCTCTTCATCAATGGAGAAAAATAAAAGTCTATCTATCTCTAAATCTTCAGTTTAATTAATATTGTGTGTCCCTTACACTTTATCACCTATGCCTGTGACATTAGAAATATTACATTTTAGAGGTATATGTCGTCAAATATCAACTTAAAATGAGTTTTTAATTCGGTAAAAAGTGCTGTGTTCGGGTAACAGCGATATTTGTCTGTCCAAAACAGCTTCAAGACTTAGCACATTTAGTATCAATTAAAATATATAGGCACGGGGCAGTTAAAAAAAGAAAATGTCCCTTTAATTGACAATCGGCGTGCAATGTATGTGGAAGTGTTAACAAAAAGGACAAATACTATGTAAGGAATATGGATAAATTTTAGCTGAAGTTATATTTTGAAATGCAATTATACTAGCTTTTTCTTCATTTTGTTTACAAGCGAAGTTATGTCAAAATTTTTAATCGAAGTAAATCAAAATACTCGAAGCGCTTGCGTGTGACGTCATCACAAGAGCCGCGTTATTTATGCAAACAAAGTGATCGATATCACGAGACGCTCGATATATGAGAATCGTACAATACATGTGTGTTATTTTAATTTTCGAATATCGCAGATTTATCCTTACCAAATACAATCGTTACTACTAACCATCCAATTACGCAACTGCGTCTTAATCACTTATATCGTATTATTGCACTCAGTACTTTGATTTTTGTTTGACGCGCTTCATATAACGAAGATAAAGTATTTCAATCATATCGTCTCGCCATTTTCATTGCAACGCGGATGTGACCTACTTAGAAGATTTACACTTGGTTACGTCGACAGTTGGACATTATACATTGCTCGATTTCACAACGATTTGTGACTTGAGGTAAGTGATATTTAAACATTTAACAAGTGGTTATGATTTCATTGTGAATGGAATGTACTTTGAATTTATTCATAATCAAATGAAGTAGTCATGTATGCTTTATCATGTATGTCCATATTATATGAACGACCGGTTTTGTATAGTTAATTTTACTGAAAAAATAGTTAAAAATAAATATGAACGTGGCAGTTTCTGTTTATGTATATGTCATACATAACTTTGGTACGAATGCACTTACACTCGTATTCACATTAAGAATATTTAAAAACGGTGTTATTGCAAACAGAACGTATCAGATTACGCAAAACAATTAACCTTGATAAAAGTGCATTATTCGATTCTCATATTGGATTCGCAAACACAAAGGCCTAAGACATGGGCGGGGTCAGTCCATGCCAAATCTAGCCAAATTTATATTATTATAATTTTATCATAGGCAATTTTATATCTTTGATAAGCATGGTAATAAATGTATATTTTTCGTCTTATCAGCGGATAGACAGTACATGTAGGGCATTAACAATTAAAGGTTGTTTCGCATATTTAAAAGTGTTAATATAATATGGTTTCGTTTTATTAACGAGTGCCATCATGCATGTCAGGTTTATAAAACAATTTACTTCCTATCAGGTGCGCAAGCCCTTTTGACAATATGAATTGTCTCTGTTAACTAATATATGCGTCTGTCACTGCATTTTAAAGATGTCTAGCAGTTTAATGAAAGTAGTGTGATTTTAATATTGCTTAATAACTTGGTGATAATATGAAATTTGATGTATTTTTTAATATTAATTAAGGACAAAGAGTTTATGATGGAAATTAACACAGAGAGTATCGTTCTTTCGTAAGGACTTTCACGTACACGTTTATATAGATAAGCTATTAGTAGTATTGTAGTTGAGTCGGCGATGTATCCAATTGAGAGTAAATCTAGATTTAATCAGAATAATCATTAAATCTCACTACGTTGGTCCATTAACAATAGTGTACAGACCATAATGCTTCGATACGAATAAACTCGCATATAAAGGTTAACTCTATGAGCAATTATTTATTGTTGCTGTTATACATTAAACGGAACATTTCGTATAAAGACAGAGGGGGGGGGGGTTATCACGTGGTAGTTAAGATGGCGACGTCCATGACGAGGCATGTATTTTTCGCCGTTTTAAAACCTTTATTACTTTTATAATTTTTTGGTAAACGACTCTCACTCTCCAGCCATATCAGCAAGAAAATAAATGGCGTGTATATCGTATTTATATTCGTTGTATACCTGGATTTTACTCGCTTTGCGGAAAGACATCTGCACTATGTAAATTTGCGGGGAGTAAAGTCGAGATATAAAGCGAATTTTAAAACGACATAAACGCTCAGCATAATTTTACTGATATGGCTGGACAGTGGGCGTCGTTTAAACTTAAAAAAAAAAGTAATAAAAGGGTATAACACGGAGAAACATCAGTGTCTCGGCACGGACGTCGCCATACTGACTATCACGTGAATACCCCCTCTGTCACAAAATTCACAGTTATATTAAATGCAGCATGTTCACATTAAGATTCGGTTGATTGTCAAGTAACGTATGAATACCGTATGCATCATCTGACGTAAGGGTAACAAATTATCATTCGGCATTCGACCGTCTTTTGAAGTGGCGTGACCGTGAACTTTTTCTTCGAACGACATAATGTTCAGAACCTCGGAAACTTCCCAATAATGTTTCTTTTGTGGTCCTTCGTGAAATTTGTTCAAGTAGTTCCGGTTAATTGATTGCACGGCTCAAATGTTTAGTTTTTGGTTTGTATAATTGCATTGTGTTAAGTTACAAATAATTTCAATAATGCCCCATGGATACAATACTGGCCCAGCGCCCCGCCACACACACACACACACACACACACACACACGCACGCACGCACGCACGCACGCACACCCACACACATATCTACCTCCGAGTTTGTAGAGAAACCCCGATATGTAACAACATGGTGATGTTATTGAAGGGGCTATTCAGTCTATCGTAGACTTCTAAAGGATATTAATTAACATAGCTTATTTTCTGAAACCACAAAGCCCAAAGCTTTCATTATCGGCATATAGCATCATCTAGTGGTTGTCAAGTAAGTTTTCTTTATATGTGCGGATAAAAACTAGTTTTGCTCCAGGGTCACTAGTTTTATATTGACTTATATATAGGGTCAGAAAACCAGTAATTTCTTAAAACGCAAACCCCACGGCTTTCATAAAAGTTGTCTACGAAGTTTAATAAAATTATACCCCTGGGGTCAAAATTGATCTCCCAATAGATTGGCTATGGATATTTTGAAAAATATTGTCTGAAAACGAAAAGTAAATTGCTTTATATTTTGGCACGTTATCAAGAAGGTCTATACGAATTTCAAATAATGCTCATATGGTCAAAACTTACCTCGCCCTTGACGTAACCAGTTTTACGTAAAATTATATAAGGCATTCCTTCACAAATCTGCTTCTTTGAAACCGCAAAGTCTTTTAAGCGCATTCGCAATAGGTATATATGAACATCAAGATGTCCTCTTCATTTTTTGTCAAATCATACCCATTGGGTAAAAACAGAGCACGCATCAGGAATTAAATTTTTATATTGGAAATATAGCAAAATATTTTTTTAAATCCTCCATGTCATCGCAGGGCCCGGGCCCTGAGCTTTGATGTGTGTTTTAATATAATATAGTGGTACTGTTCAAAATATTTGTCTGAAATATGTCCATTGGGTCAAAACTAGCAACGCCACAGTGTTTAAATTTTAATATAAACTTTATTAGACTTGTATAGCTAGATATGTTCAAATTATGTAACTGTCATTAAAGGCAATTCGCAACCAGGGATCTCGAGTATTATACCACTGGGAAACAGTTTCTTAGGTTACCGTGTTATTATCCTATGTGTCATTTTTTAGTTATATGGGGACGGTTGTGTTTTTAAGCTGATCACTGCCCCTTTGCTCTTCTAATACGATTCAAATTAAATGAACGACGAGATCAGTTCAGGAAAATATTTACAATGTCGGTTTTAATCAATAAACTTGTATTTTCAGAATGGTTATCGGAACATATATTTTTTTACCAATTAACACTTCGATCAGTTACCATAATCAGCCCACTAAAGGACGTTATTTTATTATTTAAACTTAACTTTTCATATGAAAGTTGGAATAAATTAAATAAGTCTTAATTTATGAGTCGCTGTAATTAAATTATAGTTAAGTTATAATTCATCATGGATCATTTCTATAAGCATGTATGTATGCTAAGAAAGGTGTCTGACGCTCGTTGAGCAACTTTGTCGATGGAGCAACATTTAGATTGTGTTATGCCATGACCATAGAGAAAAATATATTATCATTTTGTTACAAATATAATTTTATATTTCACCAAAATACAATAACATATATATGATTTTATTACAGTTTCTCTAGCCGTTTGAAGAATGTCGTATGAGAACGACCCAGGTGTTTCAGACACACAGACAGTTTGTGTGAAGAGCGAAGAAATAACCATCAACAAACAGGTTGCCATTAGCAAAGAAAACGTTACACAGACATTCTTCAGTGACAACGGAGGAGACAGCATAGATAGACAGGAGTTCGTATGTAAAAATGAAGGAACTTCTACAGACCCACTAATGGACCATGGAATAAGAGAAGAAAACGCCATAGAAACGCAGGTTCTCATTGGTAAAAATGACGAAAATGCCGTATGCTCACTCACGTGCTTAACTAAGGAAGTTGGAAATGCGACAGACATACAAGAGGTAGTACAGGTGAGTGAAGGTGATGAGACATGTCATAAGACGATGATTGTCAGTAATTCGAGGCATGCAATAGAAACTCAGACGGCCATTGATGCGAACGTACACACTATCCAGCATAAACGGGTGGTGATAGGCGAAATGGAGAAAAATGTAATAAACACACAACCAACAATCTGCGATAATGAAAACAAGATGATACACACACATTCAGACTTTGTCAACAACGAAACGGAAAAGGCGACAGTGAAAATGAAATCCAGTACCCATTTCGACGACGATATTCACCCTACAGGTCACACTGAAATTCACAGTGGTATTATCAGAAGCATAAATTCTCAAATTCAGACAGATACAACCTGTATGTTAGAAAATAAATCCCGCCCGAAACCAACATCAGAAAGACCATCCTCAGATTTCATTGAAACTTCTCCGAAAATGTGTCAGCCTTGTGGCTGTGATGAAATTAATGAAGAAGCGGTTGGATTTTGCGTCGTCTGTGCTGAATATTTGTGTAGGGGTTGTATAAGGGATCATAAAAGAAACAAAATTACAAGGGGACATACGATGTTGCAAGACCAACAAATGCCAGTGGATACAAAAGCGTTCGTTGCCTTGAGAGAACTTATGCAATGCAAATTGCACCCAGAGCAGGATGTGGCATACAGATGTTCAGAGCATTCGAAGTACATTTGCATTTTATGTCTTGCTCAGCTTCATCGGAAATGTGATGGAATCAATGAACTTGAGAGTAATGATATATCCCCGGAAGTTGAATCTATGTTCGCTTGTCTTGATAACATGGCAAAACGATTGGATATGTTCAAATGTAAACAAGCGACTCGTATCAAACTATTGAAAGAGGAACAAAACGAGGTTTTGCAAGAAGTGCAAAAACTGGCCGACAATTGGCTTCTGCATATTGAAAAATTAAAACTACAACTGAAACAGCAGGCATCAAATTTAACTGCAGACGAATGTTCGCGTATAGAGCAATTGATAGCTGAATCGACAGCAACAGCATCCGAGTTAGAGTCGACAAAGGAGCTTGCGCAGACGGTTCGTCAGTATGGAAATAAACCAGAAACAGTTGTTGTTTCTAGTCATTTGAAAGATGTTCTCTCATTGATTCAGAAGAAATTAACATTGTTTGAAACTGAAGTAGATAAACATATGAGTTTATTGAAGAAGGTAGACACGAGTTCTTTGATTCATCTAGCTGATGTTCTACTCGCTGCTAACGCAAACGAAAATGTGAATTCAACGAGCGATGAAATACGCGAAGTAATATCAAAAGAGTGTATGTCCCACTGCCACAAGGAAACATATGTCGACATGAGAATGGAAGCACAGCTATTTAACAACCGTCCTTACACTGAACGTACAACAGGTTCATCGAAATGTGTGTACAAAATAAAAACTGATACCGATTTAAATTCCTGTTCGATATCTGCTATTGTGTGTATGCCGAACGGATGCATTATTTTTGCAGACGCATCCAATAATAAGTTGAAAGTCTGGGGATATAACAATGAAGTTGTTCACGAGTATTGTCTCCCTGGCAGCCCCATCGACATGTGTATTTCTGAATGCAGTATTTATGTTTGTTTTTCGGATATCAAACGAGTGTCACAATTTTGTTTTTCATCAATTCGATCGATCTATAAGGATCGGGAGTTCCCAACATTTTATTGGCCCATAAGCTTATCGCCCATTGATAATCGCCTTTTTGTTCTGTTCACAAAAAGTAGCAAGGGATACAAATCGACGTCGGCTGATGTTCACTTAGAAATTCGACGTTTAAGTTCTATTGATGCAACCCTTACCTATAATTCAGACAATCAAAGCACTTTAGATACCGCAAAACATGTCATATTAACGTCGGATTCAAAAGCAATTTTCGGAGGAGACGATAGTGTCACGTGTTATAAAATTGACGAAACTAAAGAATGCTTGGCGGAACGTGCATGGTTTTATAAATGCTATAAAACTAATTTTTTGAAAAAAGTCAGTGGAATGGCAGTGGATGATGAAGACAACGTGTATGTTTGTGGAGAGGAGTCCAATAATGTCCACCAGGTTTCTTCCAAAAACTATCGCATGAACCGAGTGATTATAAACGATATCTCTAGGCCTTTGGCTGTGTGTGTGGACACCAAACGAGCCAATTTAATTATCGGATGTCGCAATAAAAACTTTGTATATGTGTACTCTTTTCTGTAACGATCACAAAGAGAAATTAATGGGTGCTTTCAACAACTTGTACAGTATTATAAAAAAATACAAAATACAAATAAATGTTTAGAAATGTTCATAAAAATTAACTAGAATAAAGATGAAGTCAATTAAAGTAAACACTGATAAAAATATGCGAACAACACCGAAAAGTATAGAGGACAAGGACCGTCACTCCTCGATGTCGGTGAGAAACAGATCGTCACACTTGTAAATGCGCATCTTGAAGTTCAGTCAAATAATGTTGAAATAACCCACAAGCTAGGGAAATTTAAAAAACAATCGGTCGGTAATAGTGGATTTTGTTAGACGACAAAACTATGATTGACTTTTTATGCATTAGTTGGTTCTGACGTTTGGGCGCTTGAAGCATACAAACATAGCGACCGACATGCTGCGAAAAAACACATTCAAAAACTGGTTAGAAAAAGCCGTGGCGGACAAAGTGTGAAGAGAAACCTTGATATGTAACAAAATGGTGATGGTATTAAACAGTGACCCATTAAAACAATGTGTGTGCAGGTCCATGTTACGATTTTAGTCCCATGCTGTCTTTCTGTCTTTGAAGTTATTTCTTAATGTATTGTTGTCTAAAATAAAATGTATTTCCGCACAAATAATATAAATAGAACTACAGAGAAAAACAGTATGTGTCATAGGTAAATAAAACACTGTCGCTTTTTGTCAAGACTTATACATTATCAGGCTACGCACATGAATTGGATATGTTCTTTTAACATGGTTACGTTTCTTGTTAACAAACATGATTCATAATGTAAACACGGCTTCATGTGTTATGTAAATTTAAACACCTCTTTTTGGCGGAGTAGTTTTTCCGGGCAGAGGTTCGATTAAATACGATGTTATTTGTCATATTTCACCTTCGTAATGGTCGCTCTGGTAATTATATGGGCTCAATAGAAATAAAACAAATTCATCATTTACTTTCCTCAATTCATCATGTGAAAGCCGTCAAACACAAATAATTGTTCTTTAGTAAAGATAGTATTCATCATACCAAATGTGTGCATGATATGATAAACCAAAGTATCGTTTGCTTCTTTAAGTGTATAATGAGAACAATGAGTTAAGTGTGTTAAATATGTAAAGTGCTTAAATAACATCCATAATATAATTCCAGTCCATTATATTGAAAGATATTGTTAGAAAAAAAGAATAACTTTAATACTGTAAATATTATATTTCTGATTGTATGAATATCCTCTTGTTTATAAAATGCTTAGTGTTCTTGAAAACAATTTACTATCCTGTATACATAGTATCTCATTGTGCCATATTATAACCATTATGTTTATGTGTACGCATTTGTTTTTATACCCCCATTACCATTTGTAATGGGGGCTATATTGGAGTCACTTTGTCGGTTGGTCGGTCCGTCGGTCGGTCGGTCGGTCTGTATGTCGGTCTGTCCCGAAATTTCATCCGATCTTCACCAAACCTGGTCAGAGGTTGTATGTAGATGATGTTTAGGTCAAGTTTGAATATGGGTCATGCCCGGTCAAAAACTAGGTCATGGGGTCACTTAGTGTGTTTTAAACTAAAAGTTTGTCCGGACCATAACTATGTCATTTTTCGTTAGATTTTACAATGACTTGGTACATTTGTTCACGATCATGGGACGGTGTGTGGTGCGAAAAAAGTATGTCGATATCTCAAAGGTCAATTTCACACTCTGAGTTCGAAGGTCAAATGCTTGTCCGGGCCATAACTTTGTAATTTATTGAGATATTTTAACATAATTTGGCAAATTTGTTCACCATCATTTGAAGGTGTGTCGCGCGAAAGAATTACGTCGATATCTCCAAGGTCAAGGTCACACTTTGAGTTCAAAGGTCAAAAATGGCCATAAATGAGCTTGTTGTGTTTGTTGTCTGAAATTGCAATATTCACAGATGTTTACAATCAGATTTTTATGTAAGCAATTCGAAATTAGGTTAATAAACTCTACAACGATCATAAATGAGCTTGTCCGGGCCATACCTATGTCATTCTTTGTAAGATTTTAAAACCATTTGGCACATTTGTTCACCATCATTGGACGGTGTGTTGCGCGAAAGAATAACGTCAATATCTCCAAGGTCAAGGTCACACTAAAAGTTCAAAGGTCAAAAATGGCCATAAATGAGCTTGTTGTGTTTGTTGTCTGAAATTGCAATATTCACAGATGTTTACAATCTGATTTTTATGTAAGCAATTCGAAATTAGGTTAATAAATTCTACAATGAGTGTAATACGACATTACTGTTACAACTTGTTTTGTTTTGTTTATGTTTTTTAACATGTTTGCATATTTATTTGTCATTTCCTTCAACAAGTGTAAGTTTGGTTTTCTTCTTGTTAAGTGTTCTTGCAAAAGATATACAAATATTATTTATATATAAAAAAATGTTTATTTTACTGTTGACTTATCTAAACAATATATAATGACATAGAACAACTTTGCTTTCAAACGCCTGTTTCCATTAAAAAACAAGTGAAGGTAAATGTAATATTATTCTTTAACTTTGAATTTCTTCATGATAAAGTTTATTTGGTGTAATGTATTTGTGTGCGCAACCCCGAATATTTTTTCTCGATTTGCATGTCCTTGATTGCATTTGAAAAAAAACTTTGTTCATACTGTGCACTCTCAATTACTTTACCAAGTATTGAAAGATCCTGATATCCAATATTGTTAATTATGTAAAACAACTGTGCATTGATATTCTGATCCACATTTAACTTAATAAAACTTAACTTAAAAATGTTGCCCTTCACATTTCATGCAGACACAATGCGGGTTTAGGTCCGGAACAGGTACGTCCATATGTTTCAGCAGTATCTCTTCTCGCATTTAAAGCCATGGGTCTTTGTGTCAACATTTAAACGCATGTTGTATTGGAACACAGCCTCGCTCCTTTTAGGTAAATTGCTTGTGTTTAAATGAAGTGTTAACATTTTGAACACATGTTTTGCGAAGATTTACCTGTAAATGGCCCTAACGAAACTTTCTTTTTATTCAAAACGCAAAAAACATTTTGAACGTTTTTCTATGCATGCGATTTATAGTTCACAGTCAAGTTTGAGGTCGTAGGTAGCAATGTCTGAGATGTCAATATTAATTTGGGACCGTTATGCGATTATCAAAAAAAGTAGAAACCACTGTCCGCTTGTGTCAAGATAATGATGTTCAATTATGAATTTAACGATGGTGATGAAGATGATGATATGATAATGATGATGATGATGATGAGGATGATGATGACGACGACGACGGCGACGATGATGATGATGATGATGATGATGATGATGATGATGATGATGATGATGATGATGATGATGATGATGATGATGATGATGATAATGATGATGATGATGATGATGATGATGATGATGATGATGATGATGATTATTATTATGATGATGATGATGATGATGATGATGATGATGATGATGATGATGATGATGATGATGAAACTAACGAAATAACGATGTACTAAGCACAACAAAGTGCGTTTTGTTTCACAATATTATGTACCTCTTAAAGGCACTTGTTTCGCTAGTGGGTTTTCAATACCGAAGTTTGATGGACACCAAAGTGTAGTACTACAGTGCGCTCTGTTTACACAATAGCAAACACTTGCAGTGCCTTCAACGCTTTGATGCTGATACAGGAGGATTGTTTAATATATATGTGTTATAGGTTTCTCTAATTTCTAGCTAATTGACAATTTATTTACAGGTGGGACAAAGAACGCCATAAAACAAACACAATATCTTCAGAGCTGTTGCAAGCATTATATATACAATTAGGAAATTCAGCAATATGATAAGGCTTATGCTTACAATATCACGGGGAAAGACCCAACATGTACTGGCAGTATAAAGACCAGCCCGTTATTACGATCACTTTTATGAAGTCCCTTGCGTGCTCATATTAGCGGGGTGTACTGTTTATACTTATTGTTTTGCTTTTTGTAAATAGTGTCCCAATGCTACTTACTGTCCACTGTGCCATTCATTTACCATCGCAACATCCTCTTTGGATACAGATGGCATATGCTCCGTTTGCAAGAACATGTGGGCGGTTTTCCGCTCGAACTAACCTAATCAACAACCATTTTATTGTACGTGTTCACGGTGCGTTCCTTCTCGATCGCTTTACTGGTCTGTCACGAAGGTAAAACAAACTTATGTGATGGTCATATCAGCATCATCACCCGAGGTCGACTTCTACTTGGTCGGGCTCCGGTATTCACAGATTAACAAATTACTCATTTCAAAATAATCGCCATATATTTAAAAGAGTATGTGTGCATACTAATCAACACGTTTACTGCTAATAACGACCAATACAATTATTTAAAATATAGTTTCGTTTATTAGCAACCGTCAATCTAAATCGATTTTTTATAAAGCGTGTGTAAGGTTTTTTGCTGAAAAGTTCGGAAGTATTCAAGTTTTTTAAGATCGCGTTAAAAATCGCATGCCTTAATGGCCTAGTGGCAGTACGTTATATTTTGCTATCCCGAATCCCGGCGATAGCAAATACTGTATCTTATCCCATTTTCACCGCGACATTGACGGTATAACACCTTATGGAATATACTAACCTGTATCCAACACTGTGGGATATACCTGTCGCGTGCACGGACTACTTTTTATTCAACCACTGAATGATTTTTCAAAAGAAATCTCTAGAGTCGCGAAAACTTTAGCTTTACAATTATAAATACAACCTATGACTTTTAGATCTAGTCGCGGGACATAATTTTTCTCCACCCGTAAAATGAATCAGCTGATTGATTGCGTCATAAAATGTGTGATGTTATCTTTAGGTGTACACGAAACAAGAATGCGATGTCTGGGAATAAAACAGTGAAGACACGCATTTTTTCGTGTTTATGTATCGTGGATGTAATTATGAAAAGTGCATATTCTATGGACTTCTTACCTCGGACAAAACCGTTGAGAAGAAGGATTTAGATCTACAGGTAGATCTAGCTTATTCGTGTTATTGATTTTCAGAATAAGCGTGCAATTTGGATGTGAATTTGTGTATGTAGAGAATACTGATGGGTGTGTATTTTGGTTCAGTAGACTATTCGAAATGTTTTGCTTTTGAAAGTAAGTAAACGTAAGGGTATTTTCTTTGATGGATAAATTTTGTCTTTGTGATTTTATCAAAGAAAATCTATTCAGTAAGAATAACCTGTTTGCAACAAGTGTTTCAAAAATTAATAGAATTATGACGGATTGTCTTGTGTTGGGTAACAAACAACAGGATGTGACGGCTAGATCTAGCTAGACGCCATCAAAATCTACAGCTTCCAAGAAAAAATAAGGCGAGTATAGTTCTTTTGATAATTTATGTTTAAAACGACTCTGTGTGTAAATCTTCATGTACATGTATGTTGACATCGACATCTTTTTGTCAGGAGCAATTGCCGCCATATTGGATTTTGATCATTTTCTTTCGAATTTTTTAAAAATAATTTTAAAGTAAAAACTTCTTTTCGCGGTCGTAATGTGTTACAATTCGCATGCTGTGTAAAATTGAATCGAGGCATATGGTGATATTCTTTCTCGTTTAACAGTTTATGTGTGATTTTTTTAAAGACTATTTTGCGTACCAGAACACATACATTCCTATATCACAACGCATGGTTACATTCGTTAGATTTTAAGAGCTTTTAAGAATGAATTAAAATTATTGTTAAGGTTATTAGATCTATTTATGTTAAAAGTCACGTTGAATAAAAATCAAATGGGATAAATAGAATACTAGGATTAGCGTTGAATAGTCTACAGAGAAGTTTATGTTGCTCGGCTCGAACACCGAAAGCGCTCGCCAAGGCTCGCGCTCCCGGCGTTCTAAGCCTCGCAACATAAACTTCTCTGTATTAAACGCTAACCTAGTATTCTCTATCTACTTTTTCACTTGTAATTATTGTATGTTTTTTTTGTTGTTACAAATATTATAGCTTCGTTGGATAATACATGTAATTATATGTTTTTCAACAATGCGAAAATATGTTAGTTAAGCACTATATCGGAATCAATATGGAATGAGTGATGTATTGGACGTCATCATTGATGACGTTCAATCGAACGAATGATAAAGGGGGCTAAGTTCCGTTAAGTTGAGGCATATAGTCGCGATTTGAGTCAATTGAAAACTGGCCCAACACGTTTGCTGAAATTGGACATGTATATGAACCAGAATGCGATCTACCTGTTGGCGTTGTCGTCATATCTGGGAAAAAACAACTTTTCGAGTATTTTGTGTTTAAATATTTTGTATGGGAAACCACACGCGCAAAGATAAACACTGTGACGTCACGTCATGAAAGCGCTTAGGCTAGCTTCCATCTTGTTAAGAAATTAAGTAACTGACGTTACGCGTTATTAATGCAATATACATTTAGGCGTTAAATCGATAAACAACGACGTAATAATTGTGTTTGAATATCAATACGAAGTACACATGCATGTCTTTTGTGCAGATCGAGTGTGGTTGTTTAGATATATATATAAATGACATAAATCTATGTGTTATTGTGAGCGACGAGTTGAAGAAAGGTTTACACGGCGAGGCTTTCCGAGACGTGTCGGATAAATGTAAGTACACACTGGTATTAACATGGTATTCTATTTATCCGATAATATCTTTAATATACATGATAATCATGAGACAAATACAATATTAATTTAGGATTTAATTATTGAATCAATAAATAAACGTGAGCAGCAAATCAATTTAGTATAAACAACACGCTTACCTTAATGACGACGATAATCCAATATTTATAACAATTACAATTATGTATGATAAACACACAATCCGAAATACGTTTTTGCATTCGTTCGATGCTTTAAACAAATATATAACTGTTTAAACATCCAGAGAATTTAACTTAAAATTGTTTGTTTTGACAAATAAATTACGTCACACAACATACGTCATAATTGCGCAATCAGCTGCATGCAAAATAAAAGTACGGAAAGCCGGTTTTGAGAAATGTTTATATAGATAAGCAAAATAGTATGATATAAACAATAACAACCGGCAGAGCGGGGACGGACTTCTCAAAATAGCACTAATTGAAATAGTTTCATGTATATTAAAATCCCTGCGATATCTTTGGTGACCATCATCAAATTCACAGAAAAAATAAAATACAATGCAAGTATCACGTGTACTTGAATTTGTCCGACGAGTTGAAGAAAGGTTTACACGGCGAGGCTTGCCGTGAGCAACACATCATTAGCAGCATAAAGTGCGTAACAAATAAACAAAATAATCAAACATAATAATAATTTAACGTAGCACATTTAAATATCTATTGCAACTGACACCGTTTTGTAGCGAAATTTGATGACTCAATTTCAGCTTTAACAAGAGTTATAAAAATACTTAATTAAGTATAAACGTCACGCGTATCTAAATGACATCGTTAATCCAATGTTTGTAACAATAAGTTGACTACTTTAATCCAAAGTTTATAACAAACACCTTGAAACGATATGCACTTCCACCTTTATTAATCCATGTCTTTGTCGAAATTTAGTTCAAACCACACAATTGTATTGTATTTCTATCTATGTTTACATTTATGCATGATGAACACACAATCCGAAACACGTTTTGCATTCGTTCGATGCTTTAAACAAATAGTTTACAGATAAAAAACACAACGTCCGCGACATGTCCTTAAATTCCAGAGAGTGTAAATAAAACTGTTGTGTTTCGTCACCGAAATGACGTCACACAATGTACTGCGTAGTACATTTCGTAATATAAAATCAAAGCGCTGATTGCATTGCAAAATGAATTCAACACTATCTTGAACGCAAAGCTATAATGATGTTTCAATAAAATACACAGAATTTTGTCAACACAGAAAAAGGCTTAATGCTAGTCGATAGTGTTTAAGATGGGGATGTCCGACACAATGCAGTGGTTTGCTCTTTTCACGTTTTTAATATTATAGTAATGGGAATTGAAGTTCTACTTTTTAAGGTAGCTAATCGAACGGCTTCGAAACAATAAACATGTCTGCGAGTATTATGGTTAATGTCATGTGATGTGTATATTAAATTTTTGCGAGAACTTTGGTTACCATCATTAAATGCACAAAAAGAAATAGGTTCTTAATTTTATTTCATTTCACCACTCATTCCATCCCGCGAAACCCTTAAGGTGTCGCATCTCTAGTACAATCAGAATCACTTAAGTTAATAAACATATGGAATGAGTGATGTATTGGACGTCATCATTGATGACGTTCAATCGAACGAATGATAAAGGGGGCTAAGTTTCGTTAAGTTGGTGCAAATCACTGCGATTTGAGCGCCTTGAAAACTGGCCGAACACGTTTGCTGAAATTTGACATGTATATGTACCAGAATGCGATCTACCTGTTGGCGTAGGCGTTATACCTGGGAAAAATCAAGTTTTCGAGTATTTTGCGTTTAAATATTTTTATGGGAAAGGGCACGCGCGCGTGACGTCATGAAAAGCGCTTAGGCTAGCTTCCATCTTGCTACGAAACAAAGAAACTGACGTTACGCGTTATTAATTCAGTTAGGCGTTTAATCGATAAACAAAGGCGTAATAATTGTGTTTGAATATCAATCGGTAGTACACATGCATGTCTTTTGTGCACATTGTGGTTTTTTAATGAACATGACATAAATCTATGTGTTATTCAACGTATTGAGTGCGACGAGTTAAAGAAAGGTTTACACGGCTAGGCTTTCTGAGATAAATGTAAGTACACACTGGTATTAGAATGGTATTCTATTTATCCGATAATATCTTGAATATAAATGATATTCAGACAATTACATTATTAGGGTTTAATAATTTATTATTTAATCAATAAATAAACGCAAGCAGCAAATCAATTAATTTCGTTTGTAGTGGAAACCGAAAGTAAACAAACCAACCGTCAAAATGGCTGACGACATAGCAACGTAGGAATTAACGCTCAGAAATTATTTACAAAATAAGATCATCAGAAATGATGTAAAGTGAACGCTAATTCGCTGTTTTGTAGATAAGTATACGATCTATTGGAAAACACTAACATTTGACATAAAAAAACGCCAGTGGATATGGAAATCTTCAGCGTAACGAAATAGCAGACATCACACGGTGTCTCATCTGATTCTACGCTGTTTGCCAAGGCCGATAATGAATGGAAATGCACAAACTCAGTAACTGGCAAGCATATAAGCATTAGTAGGTTGTTTCGTGATTATTTAGAAACGACTACATAATTCTTTTGGTTCAGCCAGTGCAACTTAACAGAAATAAGTATAAAAAGTTTCTACACCTGACAACAATGTGCCAACTTAATACAAGGTAAGTTGTTTACATTATTTAAAATATTGCAAGCTTACAGTATACAACAATAAACAGCTGGTACAATGTAATGTCATCATTTTAATTTTTATAAGCTCGTGGTTAATTACCCTTTTTAATCTTATGGATCAATGCATCTCTAACACCTTCAATTGACTTGTTCGTGAAAAATATACACCCTCAGTGCATGTTATCCCATACACCATCACTCACTTACTAAGGCTCGATTGATCATACTCGGCTTGGGTACTACTTACCGGTACATGTACCCTGGGTACTCTTAATTTTACTTACATGTACCCCGGGTACGGTAAATAAACTTAAACATACCCGCAATTATTAGATTGTATCTGATTTGTATATCCGCCAAAAATCCGATGTCGTTAACAGTGGTCTCTGGAAGCACCGGCAGCCGGCGATTTCACCGGTTACATTCAATCTAGATGCAGGCTACTTTTCCCCAAAATATCAATTGAAATGGTGCAAATGCACATGTTTTATTGCTTAATCGCCGGCTACTTTGAAAATATAACTGGCTTCTCAGATGTTTCTGGAGAACACTGCGTTAAACATGCTACCGATTAACGTAAAACAATATTGTTTACCTTAAACAAACTTCTCTTTTAAAAAATCAGCATCAACATGCTTTTTAGTATGAGTGTTGAGAGGACGCCGTAGGAATAAGCAAGTAATCAAGAATACGTCTCTGTTTCTGTTTTTATTTCCTTCATGTATAATGACGATAAGGATTGACGACTAACATTGACGACAATGATTACAAGCATTGACGACTAACGTTGACGACAAGCATTGGCAACTAGATGTAACATTGACCATTCTCTACAATAAATGAAATTAACAATAAAAAATGAGTAATAAGATTATAGTACAACAGATATGCTATTCAAAGTATAATATAATAGCATACACTCATTAGAATAAAAGGTTTCATAAATAACAATTTGAAACATTTTCAATAAATATCGAAATATCTTATACAATATTTATTACACAGCATTAATTAATTGTTAAAACATAATATAAAGACAGAATATGGTGTTCCCCATTTAACGGACCTTGCAAACCAAATAATGTTTCTTTTAAAAAATCTATGACGGTAAAAAGTGAACGTGCGATGTTGCGGAAAATATTATACTTAACGACGTCATACAATGACGCGACTTTAAACAATTTAAGATTTAAAATTAAATCACATTATTGATTTTAACAATGAGTTTTGATAATATAAATGCCATTTAACAGAAAATTGACATAACAATTTGAAAAATTTTCAATAAATATCGAAATATCTTATACAATATTTATTACACAGCATTAATTAATTGTTAAAACATAATATAAAGACAGAATATGGTGTTCCCCATTTAAGGGACCTTGCAAACCAAATAATGTTTCTTTTAAAAAATCTATGACGGTAAAAAGTGAACGTGCGATGTTGCGGAAAATATTATACTTGACGACGTCATACAATGACGCGACTTTAAACAATTTAAGATTTAAAATTAAATCACATTATTGATTTTAACAATGAGTTTTGATAATATAAATGCCATTTAACAGAAAATTGACATAACAATTTGAAACATTTTCAATAAATATCGAAATATCTTATACAATATTTATTACACAGCATTAATTAATTGTTAAAACATAATATAAAGACAGAATATGGTGTTCCCCATTTAACGGACCGGTAAAAAGTGAACGTGCGACGTCGCGGAAAATATTATACTTGACGACGTCATAAAATGACGCGACTTAAAACAATTTAAGATTTAAAATTAAATCACATTAATGACTTTAACAATGAGTTTTGATAATATAAATGCCAATTAACAGAAAATTGACATAAATGTGAACATAATTAATTTTTACAAAATAGCCGACAACAACAGATTTAGTGTTAAAATTCCCGGGTACGTTTTAGTATATTTACTGTACACAGGGTTTGGGCCTTACTAACTGTATTGTTATTATATCTCACCGACTACCTTTACCTTGTTGTGTTTATCAACCTGAAATTTATGTAAAATCTGACTTTCTTTACTTTTATTTTTCATTCATTTGATTACGCAATTGTTGACGTATCTCGTGGAAAATTATTTGAATCTTTGGATTTTAATGACGACAAACTGGAAGTGTCAATTTATTTTAAAAACGAATCTAAGATGTATTTACATGTAAGTATTGTGTGTTTGTCATGCACAATTCAGTGTTTTCCAGACAAATTTGAGTAGCCAGTTATATGTCCGGCAACTATGCAGTAAAACGAAAGCATTTGTGACATTTACTTGATAATATATTTGGGAAAAGTAGCCGGCATCAAGAGTAAATGTAACCGGCAAAATCACTGGCTGCCGGTATTTAAAGAGAACGCTGATAATAGTAAACTAAATCTCTACGACAGGATTACAGCTTTGTAAAATTGTTTTTTGGGTGATAATGGTTAGCAATTCATACAAATGTTATTAAAAAATATTGTGCTTTAAATATTAATTTTGAGAATGGGATGGAAAAACAGAAAATGAAGAGCATACAAGGATGGAAATAAGTGGTTTCCCGTGAACCCGGGGCAAGTAGATTTTGGCCTGGGCAACTCATTTTCAAAAGTTGGTAAACTTCTTTTTTTTAAAGTTTTAATCAATTCAGTGCAATAAAAATTGAAAAACAATTGATCACCATGGATCAATACTAGTTAAATAACATTCATTATTTAGGAATAGGACATGATTCAATTCAGGCTCATAATAAAACATCATGCATTGAACATGTGTTGTCAGCAAATGTATTTAATTATCTATTATTTTATTAAAAGAATGTATAATATTCACATGTTCATATTTCTGGGCTCGTTATTCTTTATCTGGGCAACCAAAATACTAAAGATGGTTTCCCACAATAGTAAACAGTTAGTTTCAATCCCTGGCATATCATTGTATCTCTATTGTTATAAGCATTGCATTAAAGTTGTGATTGAGGTTAGCTTGTTGTTTATGGTATATTTACATTTTAGCTTGACTGTTATATATGAAATATATATAGTCAAGCTATCCTACTCAACCCGGCGTCGGCGTGCGCATTGGAATGTTTGCGTACCACCTCAAATATATTTCCTATGTCCATTGACATATTGCTTTTATATTTTGCATACTTCATAACCGACATAACCCCAATCTATAAACAAGAGCAGACAACTCATTTACTGTATCAAGCATTTGAACAGAATTAGGCCCTTTTTCACTTAGAATAATATGCATATTATTGATAAATCTATGTTAAAGTTTGCATATGACCTCAAATATTTTTTATGTACCTTGACATAGTGCGTTCATACACCATGTATTTTGCTTATTAACCAACATGACCCCAATGTATAAACAAGAGCAGATAACTGTATCAAGCATTTTGTAACAATTATGGCCTTTTTTTCACTAAGAATAAGCATATAATTGATAAATCTATTTTAAAGTTTGCGTACCACCTTTAAATTGCCACAACTTCTTTATTATGCTCCCCCCAACTTTTAAGGGGGGAGCATATAGTCGCCGCTTTGTCTGTCCGTCCGTGCATAATTTTTGTCTGGGCTATTTCTCAGCTACTAATGACTGGAATTCAATTAAACTTAATGGGAAGCTTCACTACCAAGAGGAGACATGCATATTATCAGCCGGTTCTGGTCGGATGATTTTTCACAGAGTTACAATGTATGGCCCTTTGAAAATTTCCATTAACTGTACATATAACGCGATCTACCTGTTGGCGTATTTGTTATAACTTGGAAAAATCTAGTTTTTGATTAAATCACCAAAAAGTGGTGTTTTTTATTGCGCAATCGCTATAAACACGTGGCTTGGCCGGAAGTACATGTAGCTTTAATAACAACCCCAAGACAATTCACCCCCAGGAGACAATTCATGGGCTAGACAATTCAAATTAGATTTTTCATACCCCAATTTTTCGATTTTCGTAATCATTTTTTTTCGTACCCAAATGTTTTTCGTACCCAAATTTGTTCGTACCTAAAAAAAAATTCGTACCCATTATTTTCGTACCCAGATGTTTTTGTACCCAAATTTGTCATACCCAATTTTTTGTGTACCCATTTTTTTTCGTACCCATTTTTTTCTTACCCAATTTTTTTGTACCCATTTTTTCGTACCTAAATTTGTGTTCGTACTAAATTTTTTCGTACCAAATTTGTTTTTTTTCAAAACCCATTTTTTTCGTACCCAAATGTTTTTTGTTCCCAATTGTTTTCGTACCCAATTTTTTTTCGTACCCATTTTTTTCGTACCCAAATGTTTTTCGTACCCAAATTTGTTCTTACCCATTTTTTTTCGTACCAATCTATTTCGTACCCAAATTTGTTCGTACCCATTTTTTTTTTATACCCATTTTTTTTGTACCCAAATAAAAAAAATCATACCCATTTTTTCGTACCCAAATTTTTATTTGTACCCATTTTTTTGGTACCCAAATAGTTTTTTGTACCCTATTTTATTTCGTTTCCTTTAATTTTTCGTACTCTTATTTGTTTTTTGTAACCAAATTATTTTTTTTTCCTGCCCATATTATGTTCGTACCCATTATTTTTTCGTACACAAATTTGTTCGTACCTAAATTTTTTTCGTACCCATTTGTTCGTACTCAAATTTATTTCGTACACAAATATGTTTGTACCTAATTTTTTATTCGTACCCAAATAGCTTTCGTACCTTTATTTTGTTCGTACCCTTTTTTTCGTACTCAAATTTGTTTTCGTACCCAAATTTTTTTTTTTTCGTACCCACTGCCTACATATTTTTTCGTACCAATTGTTTTTTTTTAGAAATAATCGTTTTCAATTTGATTTGATCTCTCCACTCATTCCATCCCGCGAAACCCTTAAGGTGTCGCAAGTCTAGTAAGAAAATGTTTATCATACCATTCAACAGGCTATTGGTACTGTTTACAGTGCTATGTCTTCTGCACTTTATAGTTTTTGTGGACTTGATATTCCAACCATGTTGCATCTGCTCAAAATGTACACATTATCCCTGTTGGTGATTGTTCTCACTGTCGATTCCTTAATACCGTTATGTGCTGTCCGTCTTGGATTTGGACCGTTTTGTTCCGAAGAATCCAAGGATGGCGATGTTCTGATTTGGTTCGTATTGTTACATGTTCTACTCATAGGCTTACTGATTTCCAGTCATTATTTATTTTATTCAAGTGATATGGTAGTGACAGTTATGTACGAATTGCTGATTTGTGGAATTTATCTCTACATTTCGCAATTTTATGTTTAATACAATTATTGATGTTTCGCCCCATTGCAATTTCGTTCTAGTCCATATAAACGGACTCCCAGAACCTTTGATAATTTTTGCTATGGCGGCTCTGGCAGTCCATATGCACCCCTTCATAAACATGGGTGCAGTTCAGCGCAGCGAATCCGTGCGCTTCACTAAACAGAGTTACAGACGTTGTCGAGACAAATTGAGGAAAATAATGAATAAACTTCATAACCATGTTAAATTTACCTGAATGGAAACCTACGGATGTTATCCTTTGCATGCATCCGATAAAAACACAACGATGTTTCAACACACTTTTCTCGCTGACATTGTTATGTTTAAATTTAAAACAGTGTATTCTGTATCGAATACCACATCGTTATCAACTTTTTGGCTCCAACACATGACGCGACGTACAAAATATTGGTGTAATGCGACCTGACCTATATTGGGTCAATTTTCCAATATGGCAGATACAGCGTACAAAACAAAACCTTAGTCAATGCAAATCAATTATTTCTTGCTTTAATGGTACCATTTGGATGAGTTTGTGGTTTAGATAGGTAAATTTTAATAAGCTCTTGCAGTTTCAGTGTTCATTAACCTTTGAATTGTTGATAACATTTTGCACCCATGGACAAGAGAGAGCGCATTGCAACTCTCAGCCTAAGCTGAGAGTTGAATTATTGCAACTAGTTTGGTTCCACTGAATTGTGCATATAAGGGGGCAGTCTACAGTTTTTCTTGAAAATCCCCAGGCCGACAACCATTGGTCTGCAAAACACCCTCAAAACAAGGCCTTCAGTCACAACCTGAAAATAGATTCAGACAATATTAAGTGCAGCTCATCAACAGCTTGCAAAAAAAGCACAAAACAATGCAGAAAATGCACTTTAAACTGATATCTGGGGTAAAATAGACCTTTTCGGAGGTCTCGGAACTTGCCCGTAAAAACCCCATTTTCAGATAAACCCGGCAATCCCATTTACCTTTCCGGGTAGGAATACACGCACAGTGGACAACATGCTTTTCACTATCACAGCAAATGCTTTCAAACTGAGTTTAGACCAGACAACTTATATTCAGGAACTTGACCGGGGCCAATGTGCAAATATGGCTACAAAACTGTAGACTGCCTCCCAAGAAGAGGTACATGTATTGGGTGCGATCCAATAGTAAAATATAGCATGCACCTTTACTTACAGGTGTGAGTTATGTTGGCAAACGTTAGCAGCTTCTATTGTATAATTCTTAATTCTAATTAAAGATAATTGAGTTTTTAAATGTATTTGCATGATCAAAAAATCATTTGACTGCATTTAATTTTCTTTATTTTTAAATCAAAATCATGATTATTTGTAATAGTAATACTAGGGCTGTAATGAATACACTAGGTGAACAATACGATACGTATCACAAATACAGTCAGGGTGGTGAATACGAATATGAATTTCAATGAACAAAAGTAATACTGACAACTTGACATTACATTATATAGTATGAAACTATGAGTATTTGTCAATTTGATTAATTGAGTATCATAGCATACTGAAAATATGAAATATAACACTTCGAAATAACAAAACACTGACTAGAACTGCTTAAACAAACTTTGAACACAGTTTTGAAAACATGACTAGTACCAATAAAATCCTTGAGTAAAACAATTAAGGTAACCAGACAAACGACATGTATTTGGCAGGCGGGTCAACGATATCAATAGCATTCCCTTTGCTAGGCTCCATGTTTGTTGATAAGTTGCACAATCATTGTCGTAAAGATAAACAAAAAAGAAATTCCATCTGCTAATCCTTTGTGTGTATGTTTGAGCATCAAATCACTCGTCTTTACCTAAATAAACATTAAACAACCATCAAAAGATTTTTAATTCAATGTCGTAAATATTCAACCGGTGCCCGCCATTTTTGTTGATAATCTTACTGTGTAACATACAGTACACTCCACACGTTTTCCCCAATTTCCCTCCATACGCCGCGTGCAGTAACGCGGAGGGAGATTAGGAAAATTTCGCAATACGCGGCGTTTGCATGATTTTGGACGCGACGTTGAACGATCGGCAAAATTGATAAGCCGACGCGACGGCCCTTGGCGTTGACAACGCGTTTTACGAGATAACGATCAATTTAACTTTGTTTGACTTCCTGATTTTCAAATAAAATAACATTTATTACAAGTACATATATATATATTAATTTATATATATATATAATATACCATTAAAAAACAACCAAGATAGATCGATCCCCATGTGGTTGTAGAAGTAGTTGTATAGAAAACTCGTTGATTTACGACAAACAAAACGTCCTCTTTAAACTGATACTTACCAATTAATATAATCACAGTTTGCAACATTGTTTTTATTTTTATAATTTAATCCAAAGTTTTCATGTAAGCAGGTGTTTTTTTCTATACTGAACATGTAAACAAATGACCAAGGACCCTTAAAGTACCGCAAATCTGTGTGAATTGACAGTTTGACGTTATCAAAGGAAAGCCGCTTCCTGTCTGAAGGCATAACTTAATCAAGTAAACACGTTCAACGAATGCAAAAGGGATGGTTTTAATTGTCGGAACAAAGTCTATTCTCTGCTCACTGATGCATTTGTTTTCTCTTTGTAGGTAGGTTGTTCCATTGATTGCTAAAAGAAAGTGGTAACTATTGAGTTGATAGTTGCATTAAATATTCACAGTTGTATTCTAATTGCGTCGACATTCAAAACAATGTTTACAAGTAATTATGGACCAAATCTGCAGAGTGACATTCACACATGTTAATCCCTTTTGTCAAAACACCGCAGACAGCAGTCTACACAATAGGTCAGTAGACAAGCTTTGCGTGTTTTCATAACGTCAAACACTTAATCCAGTTCCACCCAGATGTCTTCTTTAACCAGTTTACAGTACAATTACTGTTAAAATAATTACTCTACTTAAATACCGTAACGATAAAGATTCTGCGTGTTCGATTTGAAATTATTTTGGAGGAAATATCAACTTATTCGCAATATAATTTTGTTAAAAAATACCAAAGAAACTTTTAACCGAAATCAACAGAATTAAGTGTTCTCTGCGCTACAAAGTTTGTATAAAAAATCAATACACGCACGCTTTGCAGGAGTATTCCTTGACCATGTACATTGCAGCATAATTATCCCCCGCCAGAGGCGGAGGGATATTGTTTTGGCGTTGTCCGTCCGTCCGGCTGTCCGTCCGTCCGGCACTTTTGTGTCCGGAGCCATATCTTGGAAGTTCTTTGGTGGATTTCATTTAAACTTGGTATGAGTATATATATGCATAAGAGGATGATGTACGCCAAATTGCATTGTACACCATCTGTTAAAAACAGACTTATGGCCCTTTGTATCTTGAAAAAATGCTTTTTAGTGTCCGGAGCCATATCTTGGAAGTTCTTTGGCGGATTTCATTGAAACTTGGTATGAGTATATATATGCATAAGAGGATGATGCACGCCAAATGGCATTGTACACCATCTGTTAAAAACAGACTTATGGCCCTTTGTATCTTGAAAAAATGCTTTTTACTATAGGCACTTTTGTGTCCGGAGCCATATCTTGGAAGTGCTTTGGCGGATTTCATTTAAACTTGGTATGAGTATATATATATGCATAAGAGGATGATGCACGCCAAATGGCATTGTACACCATCTGTTAAAAACAGACTTATGGCCCTTTGTATCTTGAAAAAATGCTTTTTACTATATGCATTTTTGTACACTCTGAAAATTGAGCGTATGTAAACGTTGAATGTTTTTGTGGAAAACGCACGACTTATTAATTCACCTAAATAAATTGTGAAGGCTTAAGAACCTTCCTTTGTCTTAGTTTTGTGTTATTGTC
Organism: Dreissena polymorpha; assembly: GCF_020536995.1. NCBI lineage: Eukaryota > Metazoa > Mollusca > Bivalvia > Myida > Dreissenidae > Dreissena > Dreissena polymorpha. The sequence goes on from NC_068360.1 coordinate 36,567,893, forward strand.
CTCCGTCCGTCCATCTATCATTATGTTCATCCGTCCAATTTGCACCCATCCTCAAACAAAGCATATGTTGCGGGGGATACCTTGGGCCTTTCAGGCCCTCTTGTTTTCGCGCGCTTTTGTCGGGAAATATTCATGATGACTGTATATTTGAAGCATTTGTAAACGTCGTGTTAACATTAAAAATCGTAGTGTGTTTCGGATTACTTATTATTATTCTCATTTTGAAATTTCATGGAACATTTATCCTTGTGTTATATGTGTTATGATTTAAATATTAATTTGTCAAATATCTTATATTCATTCAAATTGTAGACGTACCTGTGAATTAAAAAACATAATTTTTATACGTATTAATTTTCTATACAATTATCTTTTCATACATGTACTACAGTATTTACACAATTTATTATTACAATGTTTAAATTTTTGGCATGCCCATTAGCACACTGCTAACGCGGCGTTGCGCGGCGGTTACTGATAAGAACGGAAATTGTCTGCATTTATCGAATAGGCTTAAGTAATACATGCCGCGGAGAACACTCACTAGCAGAAAAAACCCGCGGAGGGAGCGCGTTTTTTGGGGAAAACGCGTGGAGTGTACTGTACCACTGTCCTAAATAAGAGTTATTGCTATGTGTTGTCATGTTTGTATGATGTTACTTTTCAGGGCTATAAAAAGCATATTCCAGATAAGATACATGTACAAGATTTCAATGAAAAAAGCTATGCACGAGAACCAAAACCTACACTTTTAAAGGGAGAGTTATTGCCCTTCATTATTTGCATGATGTAACTTTGCATGACTATCTTAGATAGATATGATCATGCAAGATTTAACATGAAACTTCATGGATGTATGTATATCAATAAGAAGAAGTGCAATGTACAAGAACCATTACCCCATACTTTCTTAAATAAGAGTTTTTGCCCTGCATTGTTGTTTTAAGATGTAACTAGTCAGAGCTAAATCTCAGATACTATTTAAGATTTGATCATGAAACTTCATGACGATATACATGTATATATCAATGAAGAGAAATGCCATGCATGAGAAAATATAAACCACACACTTTCTTATATAAGAGTTATTTCCCTTGCTTCTTTTAATCTTGGCTAAAACACGGTATTGGTGCTGATTTGCATTTTTTATGTTATATCCATGGCTAAGAAAAAATATACAAGATAGGAATTCATTCTAAAGGTCCACTACACTGGCATATACCCATCTTACTTTCCTGAAAATTTTAAGAGGCTAGTGCTACACGTTCTTGAGATATACCTTGAAACATGCTCTAAAAATGGCCTTTTTTAGCGTTATGCAGTCTCACTTGAAAAAATCTATTGATTTAAATGAGAAATGCTCTTGATATCACCAACAAATGATGCAAACATTGGTATAATCTTACACAGACTTGTATCCGGTACGATTTGCTGCTTGAATTAATGAAATAGGTAAAATATTATGGATTTTATAAGTAAAATACTATATACCAGCAGGGATTTTGTTTCAACACTAAAATTCAAACATATACTTATTGTTATACTCCAATAAAATGGAACAAAATTTCAGTAAATTAAACTTGTATTAACATAAAAAATTCAGTTATGTATTAGGATAAGTACAAAACCCATTCAAACTACTAGATAAGCCGGGGTTTTAGCAATAATGATAGTTCATTGGTAAATCTTTTTATTTAAAATTCTGTAGTGTCTGTAACCATTGAAAGTTTTATGTGGCAATAGTTTAGAAGTTTTTCCATGCAAAAGTATAAATACTACATTTGCCAATGTGTATTCATGTCATGTCTAAGTTGGCTGAAATTTGCCTTGCTAAAATATTATCATTTATTTATCGAAAAAATACTACTTAGAAAAAGTTACAGACACTACAAAAATGTGTAAAAAATGAAGGAAAAAAATCCCTGTTCTATTTCTCATAAATATTTTGTTTTACTCATGACAAAGTTCCATCTTTGATGTTGGAATGTTACATGTACATTGTGCAATAGATTAATGTGCAAAAAAAGGTAATGCAAGACCTCTTGGGATGAAATATTGTAAGCATTCTTGTGAAATTATTTTATGAACAATTTATTTAGGAACAATATAACCTTTTTTTCTTTTTCTAAAATGATTTATCTAAATATGTCTGAGTTCTTTACGATGGTACAACCCTTTAATATGGAGAGAAAACAAGAACAAACCTCTTGTAATGACTCAGGTATGTGTCTACCATTTTGATTATGCTACGCTAAAATTCATAGTGTCTGTAACCACTAACTTCCTTCTGTAAGCCTTAAACCTTTTTTGTTATATGTGAGTAAAATGAAACAAAATTGTATTTTGTATTACATTGCTGATGTCTAAGGTGCATTATTTAGACATTTTCTGTCTGAAATTTGAAATATTTATCATAATAATGTAAATAAATTGTCTTCATAGTGTAGCTTTCTATAAACTGGCATTTTTTCAATTATCTCCTAGAATATGCAAGTGGAAACATAGTTTTTTGCATTAAATATCATGAAAACAGTAAATCCAAACAAAACCATTTGAGAATTTACTGAGATCAGACACAATATCAAACAGTTTGTTTTGATGGTCATATGGTTACAGACTCTACAATGCCTACACATTTAACTTATTATTGTTCATGCTATTAAAGAGCATATTAAATCATTTTTAAAGCTAAAGTGATGAGTTTTAACCATGTCTGAAGTAACTTCTGTTTTTTACTTTGATCCAAATGGCTGCATTTAATCATTTCCTTTGCTTATGAATGGATCGATGAAGACATGCGCACTGTATGCTTTACACTACATGTATATAAATTTACATTCTTAAACTTTAATTAGTAGCAGAAACTTTGAAGAAAGGAAAATGAATTTTGTTTCCGTTCTTGTTTCAGGAAGCAAAGATAAATCAAGCAAAAAAGAAAAGATAAAATAAGACTAGGTTTGGCTGCATGAAGGTTAAGCATTGGGAGAACAAACAAAAATATGAGAAGCTAAAATACAACTATGATGCTGCTAGGCTAGAGCAAAAGAATGGAATCAAAGGACATTTTAGTGTTTGCTTTGGAACAGAAATCAGATTGAAATACATTTATTTTGTAAGTTAAGCAAATTTGGCCTGGAAGAGATGACTGTTTACAGGAATCAATAGATGTCATCTTGTTTATAGCGCACAAGATCCAGAGATATTATTGAAAGTGGACTTCGCAAATTCAAAATCAGGGCAAACATTACTTAAAGCTTAAACTTGTCTGTGATTATCTTGATAGCTAGAGTAACAAAGGGTTATAAATACATTACTGATTTGCTGCTTGCAAAATAACATTTTTTTTTACACTGAAATGTTTGGAAAGTTTTCCGCACATTATTTGGTAATGCATATTGCTGCATAATGAAATTCTATATTATATTAATTTGAAACTCTATACAGGTGTGCCAATTTATATGAGATGCCAAACTCATAAAGTCAGATTAGTCTTCTTTGACTTGTATGTGCCCAACACTGAGAATTGTCAAGCTACACGTCTCCTGGACAGCTATTGTTACCCCATGTGTAGTGTCTGTAACCAACTCAGATCATGTACACAAAAAATGTGTTTTAACTAAAATTCTAACAGATCAAAAATCATTTGATATAATGTTCAAGTCACTGTCTTTATGTAAACTTGCTTTTATAGTGCATTTTTTAATGCTTTATGCCATTCTGCAACTGTTTTTGGAATCATATTTTGGTAGTGTCTGTAAACAAACTTATGAGCATGCAATTCTACCTTTTATGAAAACTTATGCTTTTTCAAAACCAATCTTTCGATTTATTTTGTTTGAATATACTTCCTGGTTTCAGACAACTGCCTAATTAGCTATCTTGTGGGTCTATAATAAAAGTTATAGAAAAGTTTCTTGCTTGGTTCTCTTTTGGTCTGATACCTGATTAATTAATGCTTTGATTTTTTTTTGTTAAGATAGTAATCACTTTTGGTTTTTGCTTTATTTCAACAGTTTATAACCTGTAGTTGATGTTAAAGTGAAATTATCTGAAGTTTTATAGTTCTGCTATGTTTTTCTTGCATGTTATATGACTAGTGTAGTGTCTAACTTGTATTATACCATAGGATGAAAATGTTAGATAAAAAAATAATGCATGCATGATCAAATAAAATTCAACTTGATTTGAGTAGGGGATACCTTGAGCTTTAAAAATAACACCAAGGAAATGCTGTATCTACAATTTCATTTTTTTGAGTAAGTGAGACTACTTTCAGCACCAATACCGTGTTTTAGCCGTCTATACATAAAATGTATTTGGTAGGGATATAAATTAAACAAATTGGTTTGATTTTATTAAATGTATTTATTTGTAAAATGTATTTTAACACTTTTGTACCTAACTACATAAATATACATTACATTTTTTAATAAAGAGTAAATTTACTGTTCGAGATGACACTCATAATTATGGTAAAAGATAGGGCTGTAACGATACATTCGAATATTCGAATTACTCGAATACGGCTGTGGACGAATTGTATTCGTTATTCGCCACCTCCCGAACCGAATATTTGATGAATACAAACAACGTGGTTTCGAGTTTGAAAATTTAATCATCTTATCTTACAAATACAGGTTCATAAAATAAACCCCTATATTTAAATGTTCTCCTTATGCCGGCGTTTTTCATCATGTTTACCCCACCAACTCTGTTACACAGTGAGATTATCAACAAAAAATGGTGGGCACCGGTTGAATATTTACGACATTGAATTGAAAAATCTTTTGATGGTTGTTAAATGTATATTTAGGTAAATACGAGTGATTTGATGCTCAAACATACACACAAAGGATTAGCAGATGGAATTTCTATTTTGTTTATCTTTACGACAATGATTGTGCAACTTATCAACAAACATGGGGCCTAGCAAAGGGAATTCTATTGATATCGCGGGTCTGTCAACACTGTTGACTCTTATTTGTTCTACTCATGGATTTTATTGGTACTTATAGTCATGTTTTCTCAAACGTTTCAAATCTGTGTTCAAAGTTTAAGCAGTTCTAGTCAGTGTTTTGTTATTTCAAAGTGTTATATTTCATATTTTCAGTATGCAATGATACTCAATTAATAAAATTGACCACTACTCATAGTTTCATACTACATAATGTCATGTCAAGTTGTCAGTATTACTTTTGTTCATTGAAATTCATATTTGCGAATAAATATTTGTATTCGCCACCCTGTATTCATGATACGTATTGTATTCGTCACCTAGTGTATTCGTTACAGCCCTAGTAAAAGACACAGGAAAGTTAATTTCGATTATATTGATCATACTTTCATAGAAACAAGATTGTGTTTGACCCAGGGGCGTCCCAGGGTTGGTAATGGGGCCATGCATAGTTGAGATTGACCGTATTGTCATAAAAGAAGTTCAGTATCAATTAAAAATGAATCGGTGTAGAAATGAAGAAGTTAAGTAAAAGGCAATTTTGAGTGGGTGTGGCCTTTGTGGGCAGGGCACCCCAGGGTTGGTAATGGGGCTATGCATAGTTGAGATTGACCGTATTTTCATAAGAATAGTTCAGTATCAATTAGAAGTGAATCGGTGTAGATATGAAAAAATTATAGTAAAAGGCAATTTTGTGTGGGTGTGGCTTATTTGGAAGGGTCGCCCCAGGGTTGGTAATTGGGCCATGCATAGTTTAGATTGACCGTATTGTCATAAGAGAAGTTCAGTATCAATTAGAAGTGAGTCGGTGTAGAAATGAAGAAGTTGTAGTAAAAGGCTATTTTGGGTGGGTGTGGCCTATGTGGGTGGGGTGCCTCAGGGTTGGTAATGGGGCCATGCATAGTTAAGATTGACCTTATTGTCATGCATAGTTGAGATTGACTGTATTGTCATAAGAGAATTTCAGTATCAATTTGAAGTGAATCGATGTAGAAATGAAGAAATTATAGTAAAAGGCAATTTTTGGTGGGTGTGGTCTATGTGGGCGGGGCGCCCCAGGGTTGGTAATGGGGCCATGCATAGTTGAGATTGACCGTATTGTCAAAAGAGAGGTTCAGTATCAATTTGAAGTAAATCGTTGCAGAAATGAAGAAGTAAATGTAAAATTACATAAAAAATGAGTGAAAATCTCTGACCCGGCCCCGCCCCAACCCCCATAACTTTTGACCCAGGGGTCAGATCAAAATTCCAAATAGTGCAGGGTCGCACATATGCTCATAGCTACCATGTGTGTAAGTTTCAAGGTTCTAGTGCTTATAGTGTAGGAGGAGATAGTGGCCAGGACGAATAGACAGATGGACGGCGGAGATAACCACAATATCCCCACGCTTTGATAATAACTCAATTTCATGAACACAACACAAAATAACAAACTGGATCCTAAATATGTTAATATGTCTGGAAATTACTTTTTCATTACAGTTTAATTACATTTTATTAGCGAGGCTGTTTTCGGAGAAAACCCGAGCTATTGTCATAGCCAGCTTGTACGCCGTAGGCGTCGTGCTAAAACCTTAACATTGGCTCTAAAATCAAAGTGCTTCCACCTACAACTTTGAAACTTTATATGTTGATGCACCTTGATGAGTTCTACAAGCCAAACCCATTTTTGGGTCACTAGGTCAAAGGTCAAGGTCACTGTGACCTCTAATATGAATCTTTAACATAGGCTCTAAAATCAAAGTGCTTCCACCTACATCTTTGAAACTTCATACATGTATGTAGTTGCACCTTGATGAGTTCTACATGCCACACCAGGGCTCAGCCTAGGTTCAAACTTGAGGGAAAAGTGACTTCTCCCTGAGCTGAAATAAGGGAGAAGTGAGGCCACTAGAAAGAGAAGTGATTTCTGTTCGGCGTTTAATAAAATCTTCGCTTGTTTTATACCCCTCATTACACCAAGCCTTAGTATCATCATCAATGACAATCAAATAATATTTTCAAATTCAATAAATCCTTACATATTAACCCTTTCTTTGACAGGTACGCGTTTCTACGACCCTATCGATTCCCTGTCAAATACGCGTATCTACGCCTGTATCGATTCCCTGTTATCTACGCATTTCTACTACCCTATCTATTACCTGATATATACGCGTTTTTACGAGGCACGATTTAATTTGCTATTTAAATGCTTAAAATGACGTTTTAAGTGTAACAGAAATGCATATTCCTTATTTTATACGTCTCCTAAATAAACAACAAACACAACGATATAAATTGAAAATACAGCTTGTATTTTGGTATCTATGCGTACGACCAGATGACACATTTATAACATATGACAATAAACAAATGTGAACAATTCACATTTTGATATAGATTTCATAACTCATACATGAATTAACGCTCATATAGTTTAAAACAACAACAAAAATATATTCATGCTGAAAATCATTTTCATGAGAAAAACTTGTCAATATTTTATATCCAATAAAATATTAAGAAAATTTACGTGTTCTCTGGTTCGTATCGCAAAGCCGAATGGCTATTCCACGAGCATATTTGCCCGCCAAAACAATACACTGAGCGACCCCTACAGGAGACTTTCTTATGCATAGGAAAATAATTTTCCTCTAATTCGCTGCGCTCAAACTAGGAAAATTATATTACACCTACGTTCATAATTTTTCTAAACTGTCGAGTAAACATCTGGTAATGTTGCTATTTAAAGTTATGATGCAATTGGCGACCAATCAAGACGAGGGTTTACCATTTGACATGCGTGAATCACGTTCGGGGATGTGCGCGCTTCGGGCATTCGTAATGTCCTAAAATAACTGCTATTCTCGAACCTTATTTAATTTGGACATTTTCCGAAAACGTATTAATAACTCGTTAAAAATGCCGCAAAAATAAACACGTTCCATAGGGATATAATATAATTTGGGTGTAAATCGATTTCATTCTTATTGATGTTTGATTCCATTATATCGTAAAAGTTTGTTTCCGAGATCATATACGAGAATTACATCGATATGTTACATGGCATGTACACTCAAATGTTTTTACAAACGACACGTGCTTATCTTAAGTTTGTGTTTCGTAATACACAGGATATTGGATTATCGGTGCTTGATTGGGCAATAAAACAAAGACGCGGTCGGTGGTCTTCAACATGCCTTTGAACTGACCAACATAATAATTAATAGCGCACGTGCTAATCTAACATTTAGGGATAAGAAACACGGGTTCTAGACACTTTGAATAAACATGTTTACCGGACGCAGCAGTAGTCTTCAGATGACGTTGGCATGCGTGCCATGTTACCTCGGCGTTTTGTAATTTGGTATACGAATACACGGTTTTGTCGGCGACTTCTGGGTTATAAAGTTATATGTCGGTGATCAGATTATAAACTGGAGCATTTGATAATAAAGTAGCCACCTAAAATTGGAATTTTGCAAATAAATACACGAACTGAAGACTTATTGAAGACGCCGACATTGCCGGATTTCGATCAGTAATAAAATGCAAAATGCAAATTGATTATATGAATATTCATGGCACATTATGCAACATCCAATTAAATTGTTACCGGTATCTATAAATGTTTATAAATCATTTGGTGAATTAATGTAATAAAAATACCAAGTATTGTAAGAATTTTATAAGAAATAATACAATTGATTTTGAAAATGAATGAAGTTGTTTGAGAAACTCTGTGTTTTTCTATAGTTATTTATAAGAATTTACATGAATTTTAAGGCTTGCAGAATGAATTTATAAAATAAAAAAATCTTCAAGAAAGAAGAATTGTAGTTTGGAAAGTAAGAAAAAAAAATATTATTCCAAAATATAATTATTATGCCCCCCTTCGAAGAAGAGGGGTTATATTGCTTTGCACATGTCTGTCGGTCGGTCCGTCCACCAGGTGGTTTCCGGATGATAACTCAAGAACGCTTAGGCCTAGAATCATGACACTTCACAGGTACATTGATCATGACTCGCAGATGACCCCTATTGATTTTGAGGTCACTAGGTCAAAGGTCAAGGTCATGGTGACCCAAAATAGTAAAATGGTTTCCGGATAATAACTCAAGAACGCTTAGGCCTAGGACCATGAAACTTGATAGGTAGATTGATCATGACTCACAGATGACCCCTATTGATTTTCAGGTCACTAGGTCAAAGGTCAAGGTCACGGTGACCCGAAATAGTCAAATGGTTTCCGGATGATAACTCAAGAACGCTTAGGCCTAGGATCATGAAACTTGATAGGTAGATTGATCATGACTCGCAGATGACCCCTATTGATTTTCAGGTCAAAGGTCAAGGTCACAGTGACCCAAAATAGTAAAATGGTTTCCAAATTATAACTCAAGAACGCTTAGGCCTAGGATCATGAAACTTCGTAGGTAGATTGATCATGACTTGCAGATGACCCCTATCGATTTTCAGGTCACTAGGTCAAAGGTCAAGGTCACGGTGACCAGAAATAGTAAAATGGTTTCGGGATGATAACTCAAGAACGCTTAGGCCTAGGATCATGAAACTTGATAGGTAGATTGATCATGACTCACTGATGACCCCTATTGATTTTCAGGTCAGTAGGTCAAAGGTCAAGGTCACAGTGACCCGAAATAGTAAAATGGTTTCCGGATGATAACTCAAGAACGCTTAGGCCTAGGATCATGAAACTTGATAGGTAGATTGATCATGACTCGCAGATGACCCCTATTGATTTTCAGATCACTAGGTCAAAGGTCAAGGTCACAGTGACCCGAAATAGTAAAATGGTTTCCGGATGATAACTCAAGAATGCTTAGGCCTAGGATCATGAAACTTGATTGATCATGACTCGCAGATGACCCCTATTGATTTTCAGGTCACTAGGTCAAAGGTCAAGGTCACGATGACCCGAAATAGTAAAATGGTTTCCGGATGATAACTGAAGAACGCTTATTCCTAGGATCATGAAACTTGATAGGTAGAATGATCATGACTCGCAGATGACCCCTATTGATTTTCAGGTCACTAGGTCAAAGGTCACGGTCACGGTGACCCGAAATAGTAAAATGGTGTCCGGATGATAACTCAAGAATTCTTATGGCTAGGATCATTAAACTTCATAAGTACATTGATCATGTTTGGCAGATGACCCCTATTGATTTTCAGGTCACTAGGTCAAAGGTCAAGGTCACAGTGACAAAAAACATATTCACACAATGGCTCTCGCTACAACGGAGAGCCCATATGGGGGGCATGCATGTTTTACAAACAGCCCTTGTTTTCAAGGGGTCTGATAAGATATTTTTTTAGATTTGCTTAGAAAGAAAACACCTCCATTAGTTGTCAGAACTGTGAACATCGCTATTAATTATGAAAATATCTTAGGAAGATATTTTAAATCTTTAAATTTAAGTCCCAAAGCTTAAATATTTGTCAGATTGTACGTTTGTCCTCTAAAAAACATGTTTAAATCATGTCTCTGGGTTCCAACCTGGTCACACTTGGGTATCATCTGTAAAAATATTGCGATGATTTGATTTGTGAAGGTGTGAAGACGTGTTTTTGTCGTGGACGGGAAAATACGAAATTCGCTTAGAAAATGGATTAAACAATTGTGAACTTTTTATATAGTGATTAAGACTTAATTGTATGTTATCGAAATTCATTAGATCGCAAATTAAGATTTTCACATAAACAATAGCCTCGTACATGACGGGAAAATTACCTGTTGTTCCTGTTGCATTAAAGCATAGGATATAGGATTATGCGAACATCGCTCACAGACAATGGCAAGTAGTTACATGGACATTTTGCTAAGCCCTTCGCATCCGATGGCCACCCACGTGCATTGGGGCGGTGATAAATGTGATAATTATACATGATGCGCTGTCGCAACAATCATTCACGGAGCTCAAGCAAGTCACGCTTAGCTACAGTAATGCTACCGAAGATTGCCCCATCAATTATACGCCTAGAGAAATCATGCAAACCAATCAAGAGGTAACCTCACCGGATCAGGAAACTGACTTCGAGCCATCGCTGACAGTATGTAAACCTGAATACTATACATTTCTTGACAACGTACTTTCAAATCTCCCAAAAACGCTTTACATCAGCAAATTAGTGCAACTGTGCAACAAAAAAGATGATGATATATGTGTCTATCGAAATATGCTATATAAACGTGCACAAACATTGCCTCTCTGTCCTGCTGGATCACTTATGCAAAGACGAACAACTGATCAAGAGAAAAGCTATACAAAATATGCAAATAACTGCTATGCTCTCCAACAATTCATCAACAACAATGACCCAAAATGTTTGTACGACACACTGAAAAAAACTCACAAACAACGTAGTAAAATAATAAGTACATGTACAGCTGACACAACTCAAACACAAATGCAAATGGAGATAGCCTCGCTACAATCTAAGCACAGTATTATGCAACAAACAATTATAGAAATGAAACACATGCGACTTAAAGACCTGGAGTTCATAAATCAATTATCATCAGAATTGATTGAAATGAAACAGTACTGCAGAGAGCTTTCCAAAGCAACAAACTGTACAACAAGTTATCACGTAAACATAATACAAACGCTAAAAACTGAAATGGAAACACTTCGACAAGAGATAACACAAAATACACGTACAATCAATAAGCAGCTAACCCATCATCAGACGTTGGTACAAACAGAAGAAAACATTTATGCTGATGTCGTAGAACAAGAAATGCCATGCCAATCACAAGTAGCAATCAAAAGCGACCAAACGCAAGCATACAAGTAAAAGCAGACTTACGCAGATATATTAAAATCATCACCGCCAAAGGGAAGTGCTATATCCGTAATTGTTACTAGAATACCTTACCAATACACCACAACAAGTGTTGATGATACAACAACTGAAAACGTGTTACTTTATCAAAAGACAAATGTGCTTAACCCAAAAGTCGCGAACAAAATACCCCTCACGGCTGAAAACAGGAATATACATAGCGGACATAGCGCCAAGCTGTATACAGTTGAAGCCAATCAAGAAAATCTGGAATCACCTATATTTTAAAGTGTTCGCCAAAGCCGCACACGCCATTACTACATTGGTGGCATCTCAGAAAACTCTTAACTACGCTGGCCTCAAAGCATTTCTGATTGAACATGGGCTGTTTGTAAAACATGCATGCCCCCCATATGGGCTGTCAGTTGTAGTGGCAGCCATTGTGTGAATACGTTTTTTGTCACTGTGATCTTGACCTTTGACCTAATGTAAGTTATCATCCGGAAACAATTGTACTATTTCGAGTCACTGTGACCTTGACCTTTGACATAGTGACCTGAAAATCAATAGGGGTCATCTGCCAGTCATGATCCAGGGGGGAGTGAGAGGGGGGTATAATGTGGGGTGGGGTAATTAATTAGATGTTTAAAAAAATTGGGGGGGGGGGGGGGGGGGGTAGGGGAGAGTGAGAGGGGGGGTATAATGTGGGGTGTGGTAATTAATTAGATGTTTAAAAAAAAAATGGGGTGGGCGGGGGGGGGGGGTAGGGGGGGGGGGGGTGGGGAGTGAGAGGGGGGTATAATGTGGGGTGTGTGGTAATTTATTAGATGTTTAAAAAAAAATGGGGGGGGTAGGGGAGGTGGGGGGGGGGGGTGAGAGGGGGGTATAATGTGGGGTGTGGTAATTTATAAGAGTTAAAAAAAAGTTTGTTTTTTTTTGGGTGGGGGTTTTGGTTAGGGGGGAGAGGAGGGGGGGTATATGTGGGGTGGGGTAATTTATTAGAGTTTAAAAAAAAAATATATTTATTTTTTTGGGGGGGGGGGGGGGGTGTGTTGGGGGGTAGGTGGGGGAAGGGGGGAGGTGAGAGGGTGTATAATGTTGGTGGGTTGTGTAAATTTATTAAATTGTTAAAAAAAATGAGGGGGTTGGGGGAGTAGGTAGGGGGTGGTGGGGTTGCCGAGGGGGGTATAATGTTGGGTGTGGTAATTATATAAGATGTTTAAAAAAACATTGGGGTGGGGTGGGGGAGTTTTGGGGGAAAGGGGGTAGGGGGGGGGCTTGAGAGGGGGGGTTGGGGTTTGTTTTGGGGGTGGTTAATTTATTAGATGTTTAAAAAAAATTAGGAGGAGGGTGGGGGGTTAGGGGGGTGAGAGGGGGGTATAATGTGGGGTGTTCGGTAATTTATAAGATGTTTAAAAAAAATTGGGGGGGTGGGGGGTAGGGGGGTAGGAAGGAGTGAGAGGGGGGTATAATGTGGGGTGTGGTAATTTATTAGATGTTTTAAAAAAATTGGGGGGGTGGGGGGGGGTAGGGGGTTGGGGAGTGAGAGGGGGGTACAATGTGGGGTGTGGTATATTATAAGATGTTTTAAAAGAAAATTGGGGGGTGGGGGGGGGTAGGGGGGGAGTGAGAGGGGGGTATAATGTGGGGTGTGGTAATTTATTAGATGTTTAAAAAAAAATTGGGGGTGGGGGGGGGGTGGTAGGGGGGTTGGGGTGAGTGAGAGGGGGGTATAATGTGGGGTGTGGTAATTTATTAGATGTTTAAAAAAAAACAAGATGTGTTTGTGAAACACAATGTCCCCCTATATGACGTTTGACCTTGAAGGATTACCTTGACCTTGACCCTTCACCACTCAAAATGTGCAGCTCCATGAGATACACATGCATTTCGAATATTAAATTGCTAGCTTCAATATTGCAGATGTGACATTACATGAGCAATTTTGACCCATATATTTGACCTTGAAGGATGACCTTGACCTTGACCTTTCACCACTCAAAATGTGCAGCTCCATGAGATACACATGCATGCCAAATATCAAGTTGCTATCTTCAATATTGCAAAAGTATTCATAAAATAAGCGATTTGGGCCACATATATTTGACCTCTGACCTTGAAGGATGACCTTGACCTTTCACCACTCAAAATGTGCAGCTCCATGAGATACACATGCATGCCAAATATCAAGTTGCTATCTTCAATATTGCAAAAGTACTTATAAAATAAGCGATTTGGGCCACATATATTTGACCTCTGACCTTGAAGGATGACCTTGACCTTGACCTTTCACCACTCGAAATGTGCAGCTCCATGAGATACACATGCATGCCAAATATGAAGTTGCTATCTTCAATATTGCAAAAGTATTCATAAAATGAGCGATTTTGGCCACATATATTTGACCTCTGACCTTGAAGGATGACCTTGACCTTGACCTTTCACCACTCGAAATGTGCAGCTCCATGAGATACACATGCATGCCAAATATCAAGTTGCTATATTCAATATAGCAAAAGTTATTGCAAAATGTTAAAGTTGGCGCAAACAGACCAACCAACCAACAGACCAACCAACAGACAGGGCAAAAACAATATGTCCCCCACTACTATAGTGGGGAACATAAAAAGGAGTTGAACCTGAGAAAATCAAATTGATAAACACTAATCGCGGAACATTAGCTGCAAAAATCTATCAGAAAGATTGGCATTGTGTAGAGAAAAGAGACTTCTGGCCAAAGAAAATATTTTGTAGACGTTGGTACTCAGAGCAACAATGGGGCGCCATACTCCATACGGAAAGTGAAACGCAGAATAGAGCATACAACGCAAAAAGAAGTTATGCTGACAAGTTGTTCCAAACATCGAACTCAAATGCAACCAACGACATCTAAATAATGACCACAATACAATTGATAACTCATACGTGCAATATTCTCACATGCAACGTCCGAGGCATCATGTCGTCGGCAGGCAGCCTCAGTCACCTACTTGATGAACATAGTATAGATATTGCAATCGTGACTGAACACAAGCTGATGCAAAATTCACAACGCTTTCTTGAAACTATACATGCAAACTACACGGCACATTCGATCTGCGAAACGGAAGTGATCCCACTATCTAGATGCGGCAAAGGGGGTGTCGGAATATTATTTAAAAAGACATTGTGTTTCTCCACTAAAAACATTAGCTTGACTGAACATAAAAACATATGTGGAACTAAATTGTGTACTCAAAATTCATTACCAATCTTCGTGTTTGCAGTATATATGCCTCCTGTGAATTACATAATTGAAGAGTACAGTGAATACATTGATTGTATGCAAGGATTAATAAACAGATTTTCTAATGAAGGGATCATTATCATATGCGGTGACATGAAAGTCGATATAACTAGTGAATATCCGATAAGTACTGATCAACGCTCATGCCTATTACACAAATTCCTGAACAAAAACAAATTATCAGCTACCAAAACAATGAGCAAAAGCGACTTCACATTCAAGCCAATGCAGAAAACGCTAGACTATGTGATAATTGGCGATTGGCAAACCGACATAATAGATTATAATAATATAGTGACAGATGAATGTTGCTCCGTGTCGGACCACTTCCCTCTCAAAACTGTGCTGAAAATAACTGTTACAAACTTTGACATTTAAAGTGATGACGTCATTGCATGGAATAAATGCACCCGCATAGATCTTAATAACTATGAAGAATTGTTAAAGGCATATCTTTCATGCATCAATACATGCCAGCTACAGCCTCATACAACTGACATAGAAAATCTGTACGAGCGCATAGTCAAGTGTATTAAAAGCGCATCTAAAGCTTTACCGAAAAGCAAAGTCAACAAAAACGTCAAACCGTATTGGAATAGCTCTGTAAAGGAAACTCATAATGAACAACGCCGAGCGAGATCACACTGGATTGAAAACGGAAAGTTACCAGGTAGAAACAATCTGTATTTCAAACAATACAAAGACTCTAAACGCAAATTTATAAATATGCAAAAAAAAGCCATCGCTGATACGAATGAATTGTTCTACAGTAAACTAAACGCGGCTGCCGACAATATGGACATGCGTCCTTTCTGGAGAATGGTTTGCTTGAAACAAAATAAACAAAAGAGACTATAAATGAAATAGAAGGCGACAGTGGTACCCTCCGGAACCCAAATGATATTTCATGCACATTCAGTACATACTACGAAAACGTGTTTACCCCAAAATACTCGAACATGTATAATGCTAATCTTCATACCAAATTAGACAATAAAGTACAACTGTTCTTACAATCAAACAACTTCTCCAAAGATAAGTGCTAAGCCAAAGACGTATCAATTAAAGAAATCGCAGAAATAATGAAAACGCTCAAATTGAAAAAAGCACCTGGACATGATAAAATCGTAAACAAGCACCTTATATATGGTGGAGAGTGTCTTCTGCATTATGTTAAAACACTGTTCACCCTGATATTACAGGCGACGTATGTCCCATCTGAATGCAAGATCGGAATTATCATCCCTATTCACAAGGAAGGGAAACCGAAAACTAAATGCAGCAGCTATCGTCCAATTACACTTCTTCCGGTTTTATACAAATTCTTCGAAAAACTACTCCACACTAGGATAAGCAAATGGTGCATCGACAATGAGAAAACATTTCCAAACCCCCAACAAAATGCCTACCAAACAGAACTAGGTTCCATTACCGTGTCGTTCAACCTACAGGAATGCATATATTCTAATATAGAATACGACTCCTCCTCGCACGTTGCACTGCTCGACACTTCCGGCGCATTCGACAATGTCCTTCACAACGCGCTATTTATAAAACTACTAGAATTAGGAATAAAAGGAACAACGCTGTGGACGCTAATAAACTGCTACACAGACATCAAAAGTGCAGTATGCGCTAACAGGGTTCTATCCAAGCCATTTCTTGTTCGACAGGGAGTCAGACAAGAGGGAGTCCTATCAACTTGGTTGTATTTGCTTTTCATAGACAAGCTTCTGTGTGATCTGGAGTCATCTGGATACGGAACTACTACGGGCCACCTTCACACCGGGAATCCAACTCTAGCAGATGATCTCACGCTAATTTCATGCAGCGCTCAATCATTACAGTGCCAACTAAATATTGTGACGACATATGTTAATACATGGGGGTACCGCCTTAATGAAGACAAATGCATTTATATGGTCTGCGGTAAAAGTAGAGTGTTGCCTCAGACTAAAGTAAAAATCTACAATAAAATACTGCTCCCTGCAGAGTCAGCAAAACATGTAGGAATAATTCTTCACAGATCGATTAAGTCGTCACAAGCAGTCGACGAACAAATACAAAAGGGTCGCTCATCGGTATTTTCTCTAAAGACAATAAAAGAAACAACGTACGATATTAATCTGTTTAAAATAGCTGATCTCGTCGAAAAGATATCCATCCCCACAGCCCTGTACGGATCAGAACTCTGGTCATCACTGACGAACGATGATATCCTAAAACTAGAATGATTCATCAGATTTACAGCAAAAATTTGTCAAAATCTGCCAACTCACACAAGAACTGACATGTCATTAAGCCTTATCGGTCGGCTACCAATGCTTGCTAAAGTCGACGCAAGAAAACTGATGTTCTTTCATAAACTATGCTCTATGAACACTGAATACCGTACAAAACAACTATTCGAGTATAGACTAGTGCTTTTTAATATCCGAGGCAAATCATCACAGAAAGGGTTCATACCAGACATATATGCATTAATGGAAAAATATAACCTTGTGAACTATTATACAGCGTATTGTGAATCCACCGTGATTCCTCCTAAACTGACATGGAGATGTATAGCAAATGATGCGATACGCCAATATCACACCGAGCAATGGACAAGACGCGTAACAGGGGATCCATAATTTGTGCGATTTAGCGTTGTTCACCGTCACATCCGGGCCGCTCGCATCTTGGCCGCGGCGAGGACCCCCTATGAAACAACGGAAGCCTCCACAGCGGTGCGTGTCCTTGTGAACACACGGATACAAACTTCTGGACATCATTGCAGACACTGTGGTCTCATAGTTATAGACAGCGACATTCATGCTGTCGCCTCCTGTCCAAGACTGAGTGCACAAAGACTTACAGTACTACAAGAGTGCCACATACTCCCCGACACAAATCCATATGATAAAGTGACATTACTCCTTTTAGCGGCCAACTCTTTCAATAATGAGACAACCAGACGTATATGTACTTTTATTCATATGAGTATAAAGTCTAAGTAATCGTGTTTCGACAAACAGATGTTTAATGTATTTCAAGTTAGATTGCATTCAGATGTAAATATTACTTGTGTAAATACTACATGCCTTAACGTTTATATGTCTGATGTATTTATTTAAATGTGTCTATGTATATTTATATATATATATATATATATATAATATATATGTTTATATGTCTAATGTTTATATTAAAATTATTCTGTATATGTATGTTAAATCACTGGAAAGTGGAATTAAAGAGTATATATGTTTATTTTCAACAAGTTGCTGTTATGTAAGGTAATTTGTGTTTGTTCTTATCGTGATCCCTGGTGGTGGAACTGGGGAGACATAGTTAATTCAACTTTATTATCCCAAAAATAAACACACTTTCTTTTCAAACCACATTTTGAATAATTATTCAGGTCCATCTTGGTGAACACAAACAAATATCGATGTCAAAAATAAAAATCTAAGTAAACAAACTGAATATGGCAAGTACATGTAATATTTAATCAATGTCAATAATAGTTTCCACTAAAGTTATCATCAATGTACAGTAATATATTCAATGTCAATAAAAAGTTTTGTGAATCTGTGTTCAATAAAGTCTTGGCTTCATGTATCACTCTTTACAGTTACAAATTATCTTCTATCAAACCCCTATGGTCATGGGGTTTATATTTGGTGTGTAGCATCATATGTGCTCTACCAAGTTTTATTCAATTAATGCCCCATGGGTACAAATTTGCCCTGCCCTGTAAGTTGCTTTTTAGCCTTAGATCGCCTTGTGTCCGTTGTGCAGCGTCAACATTTGCCTTTGTACCGTAATAAACATGATAACGCAAATAATTGTTCTTTGCATTTTATTATGCTCCCCCTAAATTTTTTGGGGGGAGCATATAGTCGCCGCTTCATCTGGTCGTCCGTCTGTTTGTCCATCCGTCCGTGCACCGGGCTATTTCTCAGCAATTTATGACGGAATTGAATTAAACTTTATGGGAAGCTTCACTACCAAGAGGAGATGTGCATATTATCAGCCGGTTCTGGTCGGATGATTTTTCACAGACTTATGGCCCTTTGAAATTTTCTATAAACTGTACATATAGTGCAATTCTTGTCCGGGCTATTTCTCAGCAACTAATGACCGGAATTCAATGAAACTTTATGGGAAGCTACACTACCAAGAGGACATGTGCATATATTCAGCCGGTTCTCGTCGGATGATTTTTCACAGACTTATGGCCCTTTGAAATTTTCTATAAACTGTACATATAGTGCAATTCTTGTCTGGGCTATTTCTCCCCAACTACTTACTGGAATTCAATGAAGCTTTATGGGAAGCTTAACTACCTTGAGTAGATGTTATTTGTGGGTTCTGGTTAGATGATTTATTTAGAGAGTTATGGCCCTTTGACATTTTTAAGTTGCATAACCATCCATGGTATTATTTGTCCAAAGTTTATGCCCCTCAAGACGTTTCCTTTTATCTGAATATATAGTGCAATATTGTGACCAAAAAAACCTTTGGGGAGCATCACCCGTCTCCGACGGTTTCGTGTTTTATCATGATTATAGCGTTTTTTAAGTCAACACAATATCTCTTATAACCTAATAACATGTCATAACATATCCGGAACCTGCATAAGAAGCGCAGAGGCTCCTAAAAACTTCAACAATGATATGCCTGTTCTCTGGTATGTAATGTTCTCTACTGTTCTTTCATACAATGCAGGCAGCAATATATACCAAAACTGACACACATATTGGGTGACAGCTGTCCAGATAATTGACTTAAACAAGAGTTGATTTCTTGATACGGGGAGGTTTTGTAGTGTATTTGACGTTGACTTACATAACTTGTTCATTTACGAAGCATGTACAACATATCATTACAACATCAATTGTCAGAAAAGTATAGTGCTATGCAACCCATGCTCCTAATCATAATGACGCTTCCTATTTTGAATGCTTAATTAAGCTTTCCAATGCCCCAGATTATTGGATTGTGCAATAGTAAAATGGCGGCCATTTTCTGTCGGATTTGGTGGTTTTATTGTCTTTAAATATTTTTTTCTCCATTTTTGCATTTAAAAAACAGCCTGCGCGCTATACATGGGAGCGCGCTATACGTGGAAACCTACGATAGACAGTTCTGTGATCGTTAATTTTCGAGAACACTGACTCTTTGTAATTTTACTTCTGACGTTTGCTTCTTTAATGGAAATTTGTGTCGAAGTGCTCTTGAAAACCAGAGCAACACACAAAACGCATGACATACCGATCGAAAGCTATATGCATACCATATTGCCTGCACTAGGTTGTATGAAAGTCAGAGGATGATCAGCAAAGATATTGGAAAAAAACTTACCTTGCGCGGCTGTTGGTTGTCAAAAAATGACTACTGACATTTTTTTGTGGTCACGTGGCATTTTTTGTTCATTCACAGTGTATCTTGGATTAGTTCAAAAATGGTTCCGGTTTAATTGTTGAAAAACATGGTCGCCAGGGCCCTAGGGGTAGGCAATTTTCCTAATATAGCTATAGTAAAACCTTGTTAACACTGTTTTAGGCCACATTTATTATCCAATCATCATGAAACATGGTCACAAGATTTTTCCCAATGATATCTTGGATGAGTTTGAAAATGGTTCTGGTTTGTTGAAAAAAATGGCCACCAGGGAGCAGGGCATTTTGTCTCTATAATTATGGCTATAGTAAAACCTTGTTAACACTCTAGTGGCCACATTTATTTTCTGTTCATGAAACTTGGTGAGAAGATTTGTCCTTGTGATATATTGGACGAGTTAGAAAATGGTTCCGGTTGCTTGAAAAACATGGTCGCTAGGGGGCGGGCCTTTTGCTTTATATGGCTATACATGTATATGGCAATAGTAAAACCTTGTTAACACTCTAGAGGCCACATTTATTGTCCATTCTTCATGAAACTGTGTTGGATGATTTTGTCATTATGATATCTTTGTCGAGTTTGAAAATGATGCCAGTTGATTGAAAAACATGGCCACCCGGGGGGCGGGGCTTTTTTTCTTTACATGTATATGGCTTTAATAAAACCTTGTTAACACTATGAAGTCTTATTTATTGTCCAATCTTCATGAAACTTGGTAAGAACATTCGTTCTAATGATATCTTGGATTATTTCGAAAATGGTTCTGGTCTGTTGAAAAACCGGCCACCAGGGGGCAGGGCATATTTCCTAGCCCTTGTCAAAAAAATAACCCACTTTCATACCAAAACACACTTAAACCAACATAAAACTGTGTTTTTTCTGAGTTTTTCTCAGCGGAAGTTGGTTTTTGCTATTAAAAGCGAGTTTTATGTGCGCTAAACTGTGCTTAACTAAGTTTAAAGTTGATTATTTTAAGAAGATGTGTGTTTAAGCGAGTTTTTTCTGTAAGGAGTCAGTTTTTTGTGTGTCAAAAGTGAGCCTTTTTATTTATGAGTTGGTTTATGTGTGTTTAAGTGTGTCTTTTTGTTTTATAAGCGAGTCTTTCACAACAGAAGTTGATCCTTTTAAACAGAAGTGGGTTTAAGCGAGTTTAAATTGGTCTTTTTGTAAATAATTTGAGAGCTGAAACCAGGCTAAAAGACTCACTTTAACACACTTTTCAATAAGTTGGTATTTTGTTTATAAATAATACTCATCAATGAAACAATAATTCTTCAACTAGGTCTTTGTTTCATGTTTATAGCCATATATAATACAAGTCAATTGTAAAGGGGCTTTTTTACAGCTTGTTTGCCATTGTCCCTATTGTAAATGTGTGTGCTCCCCATAATTTTTTAGTGAATATTGGATGAAAATGGCTCTTTCAGAACATCACAGGTTCACAGATGGACAACAAGCATACATGCCATAATTTTTTAGGACCAAAGCGGGACATTCCATAAAAAAAAATTGTCGGGACATTTGACCCAAAAGCGGGACACCTAAAACGATTTATCATTCCACCTTTACTGTACTCAGTATAGTACTAACAAATACTCTTGATACTTTTATTTAAGACATAAAAAATCTGATATGAAGCATGGAATCTAAAACATAACAATAACAGTTTTATAAAATAAGACAATAGCAAACAACGAGGATAATATTCATCTTTTTAGAGTACAAAATCTAGAACATTACGACAACAATACTCATAATATTACTTTCAATGGCAAACATTAACGCAGGGGAGGCTATCCAGTACACTGAAAGTACGGGTTACAGTAAACTATCTACCGAACAGTTACATCAGTTACACACGGAATGCGCGGCTGTACACATTACAGAGGTAGGTTTTTGGTGGAAGCAAACCGTCTTTGTGTTCATTTTAACTCTCAACAACGCCTCAACCGTTTTTACACCAACAAAAACAAAATGACAAAAGAAGTCTATGGTTGCTTTACTCGAATTATTTTTCTCTAATGTTAATAATCATATTTTGTTTTCTTCTTATATACACAGATTAAACTGAATTGTGAATTGTCAGGCGCTGTATTGGGGTAGTGTCAAACTGTCATGAATAACAACACGTTGTTTTTATTACAATAACATAAGACAAGATGGGTACCACTTTTACTGTTTGTTGCGATGTTTTTTTTTAAGCATGTATCCATGCGCCGTTTGTTACTTGTCAATTGTCGCGGCTTTATTGGAGTAGGGTCAAACTGTCATGCATAGCACCTCGTGGTTTTTAGCTTAATTGGAGTAGGGTCAAACTGTCATGCATAGCACCTCGTTGTTTTTATTACAATTACACCCAATTACACTAGACAGGATGGGTATCACTTATTGGACTGTTTGTTGCGATTTTGGTATATTGCACATTCGGATTATCCCGCTATTTATGAACTAAACATTGAATGTAAAAGACTCATTAATGACGTAGAGTTAATTTTACAAAACAATTGTTTTGTAAACCGTTTCAAACAAATACAAAATTAAACACATTTTCAACATTTATTTCATTATAATACAACTATCGATAGCAATAAGCGACCACTATCTTGAAGACCACCATGGTGTAAATGCCTGATGAAATCAATAATTAGCCGATAAATCGCTGATAAGGTGTCATAAACAACACTGGTACACACGATAAGTAGAATC
This sequence comes from Dreissena polymorpha, assembly GCF_020536995.1. NCBI lineage: Eukaryota > Metazoa > Mollusca > Bivalvia > Myida > Dreissenidae > Dreissena > Dreissena polymorpha. The sequence goes on from NC_068360.1 coordinate 36,591,019, forward strand.
GGACTGTTAATTGGGGGCAATAAAGGGATTAGCGGGGGTAAGTGTTAGCGAAACAGAGCTTGAATAGCAAATTTTATTGGGAACCTATAGACCTTACATCGTTTTTTACGAATGTCGGGACAAATCGTCTCATATCGGGACGGCGGGACAAAGGACCCAAAAGCGGGACTGTCCCGCCGAGATCGGGACGTATGGCATGTATGCAACAAGTATCACTGCCAAAAACTATAAAAATGATAAAACTTAGTTTAATACCTGAAAATGAAAGAGTTTGTGTTTCACTTAGATTTTTTTTTCTTTATATTTGTTTTTATTATAAACAATATCTTATGATTGTTTTATGTCTTAAAATTATTTTATTTTTTTTAATTTTAAAACAATCTTATATGATTGTTTATATTTGTTTAAAACAGTATTTACTTGTTAAATCTGCATATTTAAATAATTTTGGTATTGGAAACATTATTTTGGAAATAATCTATTAATTTGTGTACATAAGTTATGCAAGATTTTGATATTTTCATATGATACCATTATATCCATTTTCTTAATTTGCAATAAAATAATAAGATGCCAAACATGACCTGTGTTACATAAACAGTCAACAAAATAACAAGACAATACCTAAAAACACCCCTTTTCACACCACTAACAATAAACAGATAACAATCTGTCAGGCATTCAGAGCTAAACAGGGTACTGATTATCAGGGGCAGATAAGGCTACTGATAGGGTTTGCCCAGACATAAGGCTGGAATGAGGTATAAGACTTTTGATTGGTTCAATTTTTTGCACAGGAAATTATTTGAAAACAACAACTTTTGAAAAACAAGCTGGTTTCAGCAATTAAATTGAGCTAAATTAAATTAACATTAAGACTTATAAAATGTATTGAAATACTGTCAGCATGAAGTATTGTGTGATGAAAACAATGTGTATTTTACTACAATTTGGAAATCAACAATAAGTTTGTTGGAAATCAAGTTCAACTGTGTTTTTTGTGAATATTGAAGAACAGTTTTAACAGGTTTGTATTGTCATTTCTTCATCCTTTTTGTTATTTAGTTTACTGAATTAATTATGATCATTATTATATTATGTATTGTCACTGGGAAATGTAAATTGATAAGTTAATGTATTGCAACTTAAAGGAAAAACAACACAATTTGAAGCAAAAATAGATGAACATACACATGACAAAGTGTAAATGTTGTGTACAGTGAATTATTGTGGTTGTGTTTTATGATTATTGTCATCTTTATTGTTATTTATAGATATTTCTGGTTATTACTGAACAGATTTCTTTCCCTCATATTTTAATTTTGAAGGTTAAACTCTTGCCCCAAGAGCAAAAGGGGTAATCATACTACCTGATGTATGGACTTTTACACCAGGCTTTTACCCTGCACGAGCTGGCCAACTTGAGGGGAACTGAAGTGGGCAAACCTCGCCCTGTCCTTGAACAAGAAAGCTGGATTTGTTGAGAGGTAAAACTATACAGGTTATTGCATTTTAAAAGCGTCACAATTCTGACCAATGTGACAAATATTTTTAGAGTTTGAAATGTGATGAAAGTAAATTACAAGCTTTGGAAAATTACCAATTGTAAATATTTTGTCAAAACTCCTTTTCTTTTTTTGGTTCCAGAGTATCATTTAAGCTGAAATCCAGCATGAAACAAGGGAGGTGATGGCCATCGCACAGGCCATGTGCCGACTATTCACTTTCCACCAGCTTGTAACTTGCTCCATGAAGGGAGCAACAACTACAACTGGGTCACCAAGACCAAGCCTCCCCGCTGCTGAGAGAAATGCAATCATTGGTACTTTTTCTTCATCATAAAAATTTGAAGTACCAGTTATCCATATAGAAATTCAATACACATTCTACAAATATTTTTCAGATCACTTACTGTTTACAGTCGCATAAATGATCATTTTATTACATCATTTGTGAAAAGGGAGAGTTTTTATAATCCAAGTGACAGTTAACAATAGTTTTTTTTTTATTCATGAAGACAGGGATTGAAAAACTTTGTCCGTGTCTCTAGTCACTGTCTCCAGGACAATCAGTAATAAACTCATTTGTGTTGACTTACTTAATATGCAAATATTTAACCTCTTTTTCTGGCTAGAGTATTTTCTATTTAAGAACAGATTTTGTTGTTTTTTTTGCATGTTTTTAAAATGAATAGTCTATTATATTTTTTCAGATGTCATAGCCAAAACCTTTGACAAGCCCCTGGTTGATGTTGAAGAAAAGATGAGAGGTTGTTTAAGGCATCTGCGGCTGATGCACAAGTAGACTGAAGTCTTTGTAAATAAAATGTGCTGTTAAAATGATTATTTAACCATTGTTTTCACTTTGTTATATTGATTTGCGCCTGTTTCAACAACATTAACTTATTTTTATGCTCCCGGTAGGGTCTCATATAGCAGTTGAACTGTCCGTCTGTCTGTCTATCCGTCCGAAAACTTCAGCATTGGTCATAACTTTTGCAATATTGAAGAAAGCAACTTGATATTTAGCATGCATGTGTATCTCATTGAACTGCACATTTTGAGTGGTGCAAGGTCAAGGTCATCCTTCAAGGTCAGAGGTCAAAATCCAATGGAAGACATAAGCAAAGAGAGATAATTTCTAAACCTGCCAAATGATAAATAGAAATTTTATTTCAAAGCGGCGCAGTAGGGGGCATTGTGTTTCTGACAAACACATCTCTTGTTTGTATTTATTCCATACAATCTTACTTTTTTCAGTTCTTTCTTTGTGTTCAATGTTATGTTATAACACTATTATATTTTATTATAACAATGCCATGTCTGTCAAAATAGTTTTATCATGCTGTGTATATGGATATATATGTAAAGTTTTATGTTTATATCGTTTAAAAAAGTAATTAGAATTTATTCATGATATTTTTGTTCTTATAAAAAAGTTTTTCAGTTTTCAAGTGGGTGAAAAGTGGGTTTTTACTGAGCATTTAACAGGTTTTAAAGCTAGTTTTAACTGCGTTTAATCTGTGAAAAGCATACATTTAGCTCACTTAATGCTCAAATAAAAACCCACTTTTAACTCGCTTAAGAACAGGAAAAACCGACTTGATGTGTAGAAGCGGGTGTAAAAGCCAACATAAAGAAGGAAAACACACTAACTTTTAACCAACTTAAGTTGGTAAAACTCGGTTTTAAAGCGTGTTTTAACTGGGTTAAATCTGAGTTAAGCACACATTTAGCTCACTTAACACTCAAACAAAAACCCACTTTTTAACTCGCTTAAGAACAGGAAAAACCGACTTGATGTGTAGAAGCGGGTTTAAAAGCCAACATAGAGAAGGAAAACACACTCACTTTTAACCCACTTAAGTTGGTTTAAGTTAGTTTTAGTTGGTTTAAGTTGGTATAAGAAGGTATAAGCGTGTTGGTTTATGTGAGTGAAATCCAGGTTTTACCTACAAAAAACCAAGTCGGTAAGCAAAAAGTGTGTTTAAAAGACACGCTTTAACTCGGTGCCAATACCGCAGGGTTTAACACGGTTTTAACACGGATTAAAACCGGGTTTTGCCCACTTTTTTGACAAGGGTATGGCTATAGAAAAACCTTGTTAACACTCTAGAGACCACATACATCTTTCGTCCAATCATCATGAAACCTTGCCAAAAGATTTGTCCTAATGATATCTTAGACAAGTTTAAAAATCGTTCCAGTTGCTTGAAAAACGTGGCTGTCATGGTGCGGGTCATTTTTCTTTAAATGGCTATATATATGGCTAATTATTATAGTACCACCTTGTTAACACTCTTCAGGTTACATTTATTGTCCAACATTTTTTGTTATCTGGCTACAGTAAAAACTTGTTAACACTCTTAAAGTCACATTGAGTGTCCAATCTTCATGAAACTGGGTCAGAACATTTGTTGGATGAGTTCAAAAATGGTTCTAGTCTGTTGAAAAACATGGCCACCAGGGGGGCAGAGAATTTATCCTTATATGGCTATATTAAAACTGTGATAGCTCTCTAAAAGTTACATTTATAGTTCACTGACTTCATGGAATTTGGTCAGAACATTTTTCTAATGATATCATGGGCTGCACAGGATAGGTCAGTTTTTTGTATCTCAGGTGAGCGACTTTACACCTTTTAGGCCCTCTTTTTTTCCATTTACATGCATAGTTATAGTGAAATCTTTTAAAATATCTGAAACTGCAAAAGGAGAAGTTTGGTTTTTGGCATGTAACATTGTGTCATGGTCCTCTACCTAGTTTGTTAATAACATGTCCCTGGGATGAAAACTGGCCATGCCCAGGTATTACAATATTTATGTAAAATAATATAGCAAATAATTTTATAGCCTTCCTTTGTTATAAAGTACTATCAGTGTTTTCAATGGGGCAGTGTCCCTTTCCATTGGGAAAATCTAGTCGTTTGACCAAAATTTTGAAATAAGTGTTGTTAAATTTGCTAAAAATACTTAAAAATTTATAACAACAAATGAAAGCAGTTAGTTTAGTGTAACCTTGCGCTCAATTAAATCCGGTTTTACAACACATCGCATTCAATAAATAGTGTCATTTCCGGTGTATTTTTCCATAGATTGTGTTTGTTTTTTAACCTGATTGTTGTTTTTAACTGAATTGAGTCAAAATAGATAATATTACACAAACAAATAAAGCGAGGTCATCAGTCACAGGAATGTGCCAATCGACCAAGAATGGCTTCACGAACAATCTGTGTACAAAAAAGAAGAACCGTCTTTCCCACTTCACATTAGCAGGTTTAATTCTTCTGTGCAGATAGGGTTGTAAACACCTCAGTGAACAACACAAATCAAAGTTTATTGAAATTTGCATACAACAGAGAGACATTATTTTGTGAGAGATGAAAAACAATAAGTTATTGATTTTTTTTAGCTCAACTGTCACGAAGTGACATGGTGAGCTTATGTGACCGTGTGATGTCCGTATGTGCGTGTATGCATGCGTGCGTCCGTCAACAATTTGTGTAGACAGTAGAGGTCACAGTTTTCATCCAATCTTTATGAAATTAGTCAGAATGTTTACCTTGATGAAATCTGGGTTGGGATTGTTTTTGGGTCATCTGGGGTAAAAAACTAGGTCACAAGGTCAAAAACTAGGTCAAATAATAGAAAAACCTTGTGTAGACAGTAGAGGTCACAGTTTTCATCCAATCTTTATGAAATTTGGTCATAATGTTTATCTTGATAAAATCTGAGTTGGGATTGTATTTGGGTCATCTGGGGTCAAAAACTAGGTCAATAGGCCAAAAACTAGGTCACTAGGTCAAAAACTAGGTCACCAGGTCAAATAAAAGAAATACCTTGTATAGAAAATAGAGGTCGCAGTTTTCATCCAATCTTTATCAAATTCGATCAGAATGTTTATTTTGATGAAATCTGGTTCAGGATAGTATTTGGGTCACCTGGGGTCAAAAACTAGGTCACTAGGTCAAATAATAGAAAAACCTTGTGTTGACAATAGAGGTCACAGTTTTCATCTAATCTTTATGAAATTTGGTCAGAATGTTTATCTTGATGAAATCTGGGTTGGGATTGTATAATAGTCAGGTGAGCGATTCAGGGCCATCATGGCCCTCTTGTTAGTTTATTAGATTTTGTTATTTTTATCAAGTTTTATTTTATGCTCTGATGGTTTATACTTAGAGAAATATCAGTGAGAATTATCAATAATTTTCATTATTTGACCGCAACTATTTTTAGATATCTTTGGTTTCCCCATTGTGATCCCTCAATGTTACCAAAGGCGATAACTAGATGCATTGAGTGTTTATAAAAACATACGGAAAAGCTTCCCTTTAACATACATGTTATAGCATTCGGGGCGCCCAACTGGAAATGATATTGTCTGGAATGGAAAAAATACAAAAATATTTATTTTTATAAGCATACAATAAAAAAAATGTTTTGGATTTGGTGGAATATTGATTTTAATTCACTGGTGATCATACAAAATATATGTTCACTCATGGATGCACCACTGGTGAAAATATCATTTTCTATGATCACTCATGAATTCAAAATAAATATTCCACTAAATCCAACAAACATCCTCTATTTATTAAGTACCAAGTAATTGATAAGAGTCAAAATTTTTAGCTCGGCTGTTTTAAGAGAAAACCCGAGATATTGTCATAGCCAGCTCGGCGTCCAATATGCTTATTGTAAATACTTAAATTTGTTCTAATAGTGTCTCAGCCCATATCAAATCTGTATCAAAACCATTGTTTCCTACAGAGAAAAAAACTTGCAAAATCTGTATTTATTACAAGTAGCTTAGTTTCTACATATCTGTGGTGACTTACTGAAGGCCTTTAGGCACATGTGTTCCACTATAGAATATATAGTCCCAAATTCTGTGATTTATCCTATTTAACAACAACGGCAAAGGGGATTGCACTAAAACTTTCACAGGTATATGATTTTAATGAAGATTAAATAAAGAGCGAACTTGTTTGTGACAAGTTTTGGAAGAATTATGACCATTTATATTTGTTTTAACTATAAAATTATAGTCCTAAAATGTTGTGTTTTCGACTCTTTTATGACTGCTTTGTAAATTGTGTTCAACTTTTCATAGCTGAAGTAGTTACAAAATTATGCGAATAATTGAACAATTAAATTAATTATAATTACATGCCTTGTTTTCAAAGCAAGAATACTTTACTTGTGACTTATCTGGTGTCCCTTGTATTCATACACAATTGCTATAGATATGCTCATCTAATGAGACTACATTTGACTGCATTTCAAGTTTACATTATCTTATCAGCTGCGGTTTTAAAGTCTTTACTCTTAGGCAATACACATTCTAATATGCAGTGCATTCCATGAAGATAACAGTTATTAAATCTGAGTTATATTTGGGAATAGCAATTTTGTGTTCATTTTGAAGAAAAAAGTTATATTGATTAAACGTAAAGATAAAAATTCTTACATGTAGGTTGCAATTTATAGAAATAGGTTCTTTTGTTTAACATTTTGAATGACTTGTTAGGATATGATAATGTTTTTTATCCAGATGAGTTCCCAAAGGATAGCAAGTAAATTAATTTGAAACAGTAAAACATAATAGTAAAGAATGTTATTGATTCTTGTTGTAACTTAGTATTTCTTTTCATTATGATCATGATAAAGAAGATGTTTTCATTCTTGACAGTGCCAGTCTGGAAACTACTATTTATATCATTAATAAAAAATAAACTTAAACAATAGAATATGATAGTAAACAAAATCAACTCATTGTTTATATTTTTCAGATTACCTTCACAGATAATTGCCAATTGTCCCTTAAAATGGACATGGGGAATACAGAGTCAGACACAACACCCGTAAATGCTGAAGGTCAGGGAGGAGATCAACAGTCTACTGTGAATTTTGAAAATGGTTTGAATTCAGGTGAGATAAGAATATCAGAGGCTCATGAAGTTAGTGCAGTTTTATCAGAAATTGTTGATTTAACAAAAGCCAATGAAAGTACACTGACTCAAGTATATACTGATAATTATAAAGATTCAGTGGCACAAGATGATATGTCCAGTCTAGTCACAGCTAGTGGTGCTGATATTAGTGAAGCTAGAGCCAATAAAAGTTCACTGCCTGAAGTTCCTGGTGCTTATATTATTGACGCTACAGCCAGGAAAAGTTCACTACAAGAAGTAGCTGATGCTGATAATAGTGAAGCTAGAGCCAATAAAAGTTCACTACCGGAAGTAGCTGGTTCTGATAATAGTGAAGATAGAGCCAATAAAAGTTCACTAGCGGAAGTAGCTGGATCTGATAATAGTGAAGATAGAGCCAATACAAGTTCACTACCGGAAGTACCTGTGGCTGATATTAGTGAAGCTTGTGCCAAAAAAAGTTCACTACCGGATGTAGCTGGTGCTGATAATAGTGAAGCTAGAGCCAATACAAGTTCACTCTCTGAAGTACCTGGTGCTGATAATAGTGAAGCAAGTGCCAATAAAAGTTCACAATCGGAAGTGGCTGGTGCTTATATTAGTGAAGCTAGAGCCAATAAAAGTTCAATACCGGAAGTAGCTGGTTCTGATAATAGTGAAGCTGATGGTGAGTGTTATGTTCAGTCTTGTCATGTGAAAGGGGCCAGTGAGGTTGATAAAAGTGAATCAATCAGCACTACAGAAAGTCCAATTACACAAATATCTGCTGCTGCTTCTAATGAATATAACAATCATACCTTAAAAGAAGATGGTTGGTCCTTTCAAGTGAAAGTTGCCAGTTTTACTGATATATGTTCTAGTAGCGACACAACAAAACCAGAGGAAATTCGTCTGGTTGAAAAGTGCCCTGATATTGATGGTCAAGTCAAAGCTGAACAAGGTGATCTGAAAGGTGATCAGGCTATTGATGCGAGCTGTTCTACTTCAATAAAACATCAACAATGTCAACCATGCTCTTTTGATGATGAAGAACGGGAAGCTAGTGGATTTTGTGTCAACTGTTTAGAATATATATGCAATGACTGCAGTCGTGATCATCGAAGAAATAAAATCACACGAGATCATGTGGTTTTAAAGGGAGATGAAATGCCTGAAGATTCTACACAGTTTGCTAAAATTAAGGACTTAATGAAATGCCCACTTCATGCTGAAAATGATATCTCTTTTGAATGTAAAGATCATGGGAATTTGATCTGTGTGTCATGTTTTACCGAGAATCATAGAAAATGTGAACATGTGCTTGATATAGCAGCCAATGAAGATGCCAAACAATTTATGATGCAAGCTCAATTAAATCAATTTGAGGTTTTGAAAACGAAGTGCAGAATATTGGCTGAAAAAAAGGAATGTGACAAAAATGTGCTCATTAAAGAGCGTCAGGAATTGGAAGACAAAGGGCGAGCTCTTGCAGCTGATCTAAGAGAACATCTAGCGGGATTGGAAGCTCGATTTGAGAAAAAACTTGGAAATCTGTTTCGCTTTGAAATATTTAAATTATTGAAGGAGACAGACATGATTACCGAACATCAGAGGACTTTGGATGAACTAAATAGATTGGTTGCAACTGTTGGAAGACATGGCAGTAAGAAAGAGGTAATTATTGTTAATAAGTACATCCAGGACAGGCTAAAAAAATGTGCTGAAGAACTAGATCAATCAGATGGTAAGGAACAAAGACATATAAAACTGACACAAACATTTGACAAAAAAAAAATAACTTCCTTGGCTACTTTGACACTTATGAATGAATCTTTAGAGCAGACGCAAAACAGTAGTGATATTTTTCCTGATGCATGCGGTCCTGATGTCAAACATCTAAAGAAAGAAAAAGAGAAAAAAGAAGGTATGCATGTCAAAAAGAAGCCCAATAAAACAAATGATGAAGTTCCAAAAGAAGAAACAGAGAATAAAGCCAATCCCACCAAAAAGGTGTCAAGAAAAAAGAACAAAGGCGCTGGCAGTCAAGGTTCCTCAAAGCAACAAACCACACACATTCAGACCAATAAGAAAAGTACTGGTAACATTTCCTCATATATACCTAGAGATTTAGAACCTACGGAGAAAACATCTCCAGATCCAAATTTGTTCATGAATAAGTGTCTTGAAAAGAAGTCCTTCAATATAAGATATAAAACAAATGTTGGAACATGTTACATAATTGATTGCACTATGCTGTCTGATGGACAGATGGCATTTCTTGACTATGATAATAAGTCGCTAAAGCTTTGTTCCCAAGATTTTGTCATTAAAATGATGTTAGAGTTTAATGACAGACCAGTTAGTATTTGCAGTCAATCAAAGATGGATGGTGACACTTCAAAGATATTCATAAGCTTTGCAAATAGCAAACAGATTTTACATTATAAGGTCACACCAACGGCAATGACAAAAGCAGGAAGCTTTTCTATTAGTTTATATCCAATATGCATCAGAATGGTTGATGAAAGTTTACTGGTCCTGGCATCGGACAGAAAAAGACACAATTATTCCGATGGATTACCTGAAGATACTGTTGTAATAAGTTTGCGTGGACATAATGGGAAATTAATTAAGGAGAAAAAGTTAAACCTCTCAGATTCAAAGGTTATTTTAGTTTCTGGGTCAACCCTTATATCAGCAGGTAGGGTCATTGCAGGTCATCACTTCGATCCTCAGTCGGACGATTGGATTGGAAAGCAGAAATGGGTTTTGTCGACAGATCAGCTAGCACCATATGTTGATGTAGATACAAATGGGAATGTCTATGTTTGTAGTGCATACACTGATGTTGTTCAACAAGTGATGGTTTCTCAAATTCCACCATTTTTTAATAGGGCCTTTCTTTCTGGTGTTAAGCAAGCAACTTGTTTGTTTGTTGATTCAGAAAGGCAAAGGATAATTGTTGGTGCAAAACTCGATGAAGTCGAGGTGTACACTTTTTAACATTCTTGTATAAAAAATTGTTTCATTATTGCTATGAAATTTCAGGGTTTTTTCACTGTTATCATAAAGCCAGGTGCCATTTGTATAAATTTTGTAGTAATGGAAACATTTTCTTCAGTTAAAAAAATCAAGATATTTGTAAACTTTTAACTTTCAAAAATTGAATGCATTTTCATCATTTGGCATGTTGTAAACTGGAAGCATAATGATTTTTATGTCCCCCACTATAGTAGTGGGGGACATATTGTTTTTGCCCTGTCTGTTGGTCTGTTGGTCTGTTTGCGCCAACTTTAACATTTTGCAATAACTTTTGATATATTGAAGATAGCAACTTCATATTTGGCATGCATGTGTATCTTATGAAGCTGCACATTTTGAGTGTTGAAAGGTCAAGGTCATTCTTCAAGGTCAGAGGTCAAATATATGTGGCCAAAATCGCTCATTTTATGAATACTTTTGCAATATTGAAGATAGCAATTTGATATTTGGCATGCATGTGTATCTTATGGAGCTGCACATTTTGAGTGTTGAAAGGTCAAGGTCATCCTTCAAGGTCAGAGGTCAAATATATGTGGCCCAAATCGCTTATTTTATGAATACTTTTGCAATATTGAAGATAGCAACTTGATATTTGGCATGCATGTGTATCTTATGGAGCTGCACATTTTGAGTGTTGAAAGGTCAAGGTCATGCTTCAAGGTCAGAGGTCAAATATATGTGGCCCAAATCGCTTATTTTATGAATACTTTTGCAATATTGAAGATAGCAACTTGATATTTGGCATGCATGTGTATCTCATGGAGTGCATGTGTATCTCCTGGAGCTGCACATTTTGAGTGGTGAAAGGTCAAGGTCATCTTTCACAAGGTCAAGGTCATCCTTCACAAGGTCAAGGTCATATATAGGGGACATTGTGTTTCTCAAACACATCTTGTTAAACTGACAACTCACATGTAACATTAGAATGAACTTCACTATTTATTATATCACAAAGATTAATTAAGCAAATGTTTACAATGTCTTCAATATTATTGCAGCTTTCTTATTGTTCATGTCAACACTACATTCTGATAGGATTACCAGACTGCATGACATTTTTTTATTCCATGATGAACCCTCATTGTATGCATTTTAAAAATGCATGTGTATTCTACTTTTTTATGCAAGTTGTCAAACAATGACATTGATTTGCGCAGATATGAATTTAAACACGTCAAACAGATATGAACTTTAAACGAGTTCTCAAACAATGACATTGTTTTTCATTTGTCAAAAGCGATGTGACGTTATTTCAAATTATGCTTTATTTTCCCCCAGCATACCATACACCAATGGAGAATATGACTAATCAATTCTTAAAGGAATATTTTTATCAAAGTCAATGAAGAAAAGGTGATCTGTAGATATTTGCATCGATTTCTGTTAAGGCTGTTCTTAGTGAAATGTATTAGGAATGAAGAGTGATTATGTGAGTCAATTGTGATGTGCATTATTTTATATAAATGTCAACTGTGTTTTGTGTGAAGTGTTAGAATGCATGTATAATATGGTATGCAAAAAGTGTGTTATGTTTGTATAACATGTTTATATTAAAAACTGTTATGCTTTCAGTATGTTAGACGTTTAAGTTGTTACCTTTCTGTGTAAAGAGTAGGGATATGTTCTAATATTGTGTGATTTGTGTTATGTCTCAATGGCAAATTTTCTGAAGTGTGTCATGCATGAAGTGAATACTGTGTGAAGCGTGCTGTAAAGTTTACTAAGCGTCAGGACTGTAAGATGTCACCTTTTATTGTTAATTATTGTATTGTTATGTCAGAAAGCAATCCATTATTATACCAGCATTGCACTGTTTGCTACTGATTATGTATGGTATTAGGTGTTGTTTAATTAATGTTTAAATTGATGTTGTTCTTTTAAAGGCACTTCGAATGCTTTACATTTTCCCATTTTCCTCAATTATTTAGCAACTGATTTTGTCAAAGTTTTTAATATAAACAAATTAACCATATTGTAAAATCTGTTGGAAAATATATAAGAATGTATCCATGATAAATTATCACTAAATGAGATATATATCACTCTAACATAAAATCCCACACAATGACACAATTAAAATATAGTTACTTTCAATGAAAATCATCAAACAGCCAATCTCTATCAAACATATATTAATTAAGTGTCCATTCATGGTTGCTCAGTATCATCTATGACAACTAATTGCTGTGGTGACGGACTGACACATTCATCTCATTGGGAACCCATAATATCAGCTGAATGTTGATTGAATGTTCATTCATACCCGTACGATACAAAGGGTTTAATGTCGTGTCTTTACAACTACATGTATGTTAAGCTTGTAACAAAATGTTTTTCTAATTATATGATGGGGTAATATAAATTTCAGAGCAAACATTCAATATGTGTGATGTGAAACTGATGTTTGCATGTGTGGTAGGTGCAATACCAGCTTACTTTCAAATACATGGCTGATCGCCCAGGCAAAATCATATTCGCACACATACACTTTTTAATCAAGTATGTGACATATATGTTTATTGGATCATATTTTCTTTAAAACAAAGAATTATATGGAAATAACATATTTATTGTATGCATACTTCCATCTGGATGTGCAGCAAGAAGAAACCATACCCGCACACGGTCCTTTGCCCATATTGACATGGCTCCATAGGAAGAACTAAAGGAAAGTCCTTCAGTTGATAACATTCCCGGAGTCTCTGGCTATTTTGTATTAAGGCTTTTTTATATTAAATGTTTTAAGAGATTAAAAAATTGCATAAATGACAACGATTGCATGATTTTTCCAAGCAGAAACTATTGGATTTCTAAAAGAAAATATCTGAAAATTTCCCTTAAAATTTACATCAATATTTCCCAAAAGAGATGTCTGAGTGTTCCAGATTAAAAATCGTAATACACATTATTAGAAAATGTATTCAAACAACAATTTGCAAAATTATAAAAGTTGCATTGGCAAAGCCTTTTAGTGTATGTCATTTTCTTTACATGTTACTGTTTGTCAAGTGCTTTAGAAATACCTTGCTTATATTTGTTACTGTCCTGTATTGGTATACTGTTGATTGTCATTACAGTTTGTTTGTCGTTATCTAGGTGTTGGATTTTGAATTGAATGTAATTCTATTTATTTATTTTTAGCTCACCTGAGCGATAGCTCGGCGTGAGCTATTGTGATCACTCAGCGTCCGGCGTCCGTCCGTCTGTCTGTCTGTCTGTAAACAATTTGTAAACATCTTCTTCTACTAAACCATTGAGCCAATTTCAACTAAATTTCATGTGGAGCATCCCTAGGTCATGGGACAAAAGAATTGTTTAAAAAAATTTGATCACATAACCAAGATGGCCACCATGACCATATATGGTAAAAGCCTTAAAAAATCTTCTTGTCAGAAACCGCTCATCAGATTTTCAAAAAATTTCACAGGGATGACCTTTGAAGGCTCCCCTGAAAAAGTTGTTCAAAGAAATTTGATTCGTCAAAAAACATGGCCGCAGGAGCTCGTTGAACTTTGCATGTTTATTCGTTTTTGCCTATTTTGTGAAAACTTTAAAAAATCTTCCACATTTTTCATGCAATCTGTATGAAATTTGGTCAGAATGTTTATCTTGAAGAAATCTGGGTTGGGATTGTATTTGGGTCATCTGGGGTCAAAAACTAGATCACTAGGTCAAATAATAGAAAAACCTTGTGTGGACAATAGAGGTTACATTTTACATCCAATCTTTATGAAATTTGGTCAGAATGTTTGTCTTGATGAAATCTGAGTTGAAATTGTATATGGGTCATCTGGGGTCAAAAACTAGGTCACAAGGTCAAATAATAGAAAAACCTTTAACAGCATAATTAATTGTTTTTCACTAAGTGTATTATAATAATTTAAAAATCAGATTAAAGAGAATAAAATTTTCTTTATTATGGTTTTTATTTCATGAAAATCCATAAAGGATAAGTGTTATTAATCGTTGTTTAATTATTGAACAATGCGAACTATCGGTATTGATTTTTTTCCTGACATGCAGTCCCAGATATTAACCGCTTTAAGCTGTAGACTGTGCTTCAATACATCGCCGTGTTATTGAGGTGAAAAATTGATACGCAGTCGGCATACACACCGGCCATCGAGACAAATTACTGATGTGAAAACAAATTGTACATCGTAGCGGCTTAAATAAACAATTACATCTGATTAAAGATTAAAGATTGCTGCCGATTTAAATCAATTTGAGTACTTTTTGCATATATTTAATGCCGAATGGGAAGCTGTGTTTAGACTCAAGTTGACAAAAATGGCAACGAGATACTTGCCTGTTGGATATAAGGTGAAAGATCTTGAAGGTGCATAAAATAAGTGGCGCTGGGAATGGTTACACGAGAACGACTACGCTGTAGTCTTCGGGCGTGAGGGAAATGGTTGATAAAAGTGGAAGCTTGTGAAAAAGCGATTTGAGAAGTTTGTAAGAAAACCCTAAATTATCAGTCTTGTGGGAAGAAGGCATTTCGTTTCCACGCAGAGGACCCTAATCACATAAAGAATATAAGAACCCTCAAGACCAACCAGGTAGGGTTTTTATTTTTTTTAAACTAACACCCCGAATTTGGTCGTATTTTCTGTTGCTAAAGTTTATTGTTTAGTTTTTTTGCATCAAAAATCAGCAAGATAGATCTAGCAAATTTGCCAATTTTTTTTATTAATAACGTTTGATTCATTGATTGTGAGCTTTTAAAATATTTTGACCTTTGAATAAAGCATAAAAAAGGAAAAGAATTTTTACAGTAATTGAAAATACGATCAAATACGCCATTTTTGCTGACTGGGACAGGTCTTTTTTAGTTAAATAAAATGTTTTATTGTCCCCAACATATGAGCCCAGCAGCAAGAAATGTTTTTTTTTACTTTTTGTAAAACAAATATGGGCAACCTACCGTAACCCAAATTCGACGATGTTCTATTTTTATCGATTAAATGGATGATTATTGTCTTGGAATCATTTCAAAGTAATACAGCCGAGTTTAAAATTATTATTTTGTGCTATTTAACATTTCATTATTTCTTTAATTATTTGCTAAATATTGCTTCATGTAACCATTACATCGTCGAATTTGGGTCACACCGGGATACAATTATTTAGCATTCAAACAAAACGATTGGGATAAAAACTAGGGGAACCCATGCTGAAATTTTCAATTTTAACTGTTGAGCAGAAGCCACCATACCAAATTTTCTTAGGTGAATGTGGAGGCTTCTGGAAGCATGATTCTGTGAATATAAATGGTGACAAACATTTGATTCTGCATTTATTAAACATGTATTATTGACTTTTTAAAGTATGTGTGAAAAATATAATAATTTGTAACGACTGTTACAGGTTTGACCGGGTTCTTCAAAAGCAACACCTGTAGTCGAGTCCATGCCAGACAGTGGGTGCATGTGAATGAATTGCCTTTTGACTAAATTTTGTGTGTTCCTTATCAAATACATGAAGATTTTCAAATATATGTGTATGTTGTTTTTTTTAAGAAAATAGAATCACCAGAACAGGTACAGACACCCTTTTAATGCGTCGAATCCAGGAGCTTCCGGGGGCCGGGTTCCTTTATGATCATTGATGGTATTTTGGGTGGATTGTTGTTGGCAACTTTTGATACAAACATTGATTATGAAGCTATTGAAGATTTTATTTAGTGTGTAAATAGTAAGATCATTGAAGTATTTGGAAAGAGGGTTTTGATAACTTTTTTGGTGCTAATGTCATGAGTTGAACTATTTCATTTGATATCAATATGGTGACAGTAATAAAACTGTTCTGAAAAGAAGTGTTAACAACAACTAAATAGATGTCATGACTGTTTTAAGATCTGTAACTGAAGGTAATGTAATATACCAGTCGTGATATTTTAATCAATATAAACTAATAATTGTAAAAAAATACGGTATTTTAGAACTTTTCTTTTTTCGTTAATTGCGGTTGACAGTCCCTTTAAGTTGTCTCCCTTTATCATACTTTTTTTTCTAATTGAAAACCTGGCTTTTTGACAATTTTGTCCCTTGTTTAAAATTGAAAATGATGCATACATTGGATTTACATATATAGCGCCCGAAAATTCACCTATACATAACAGGCTTGATGGTGACATTTTAAAGATGCTAGAATCTGATATAAATGACTTTAAAAAGCTTGGAATTGTTTCTGTAACAGGGGATATGAATTCAAGAATAGGCTTAAAAAAGGATTATATAGCACGTTGTTTAAATAATCATGATTATATTGATATTGATTACCCACTGCCTAGGGCAACTTGTGATACGAAGTCAAACCGCTTTGGGGACTCAATATTAGATTTATGTATAGCTACAAATTTTCGAGTTGTTAACGGTAGATTGCATAACGATAAGAACATTGGCAAACTAACCTGTTTCACTCACAACGGGCAAAGTGTAGTAGATTACCTTTAACGCATATTACAAATTTTGAAAATATTGTGCACTTTGAAATAAACGATTTTAATGAATTTTCCAATCACGCACCACATCCATTTAATCTCAAAACTTATGTAAAATATAGCGTGTCTTTCCCTAGGGCAAAAACCTTTTTTAAATGGAATACAGAACACTGTAATGCTTTTATTTCAGAAATATCAATGGACATTGCAAGTCTCGAGTCCCAGTTAATGAATGGTATTATAAAATAGTAATAACACGGATGATTCGGTGTTAATGTTTACCGAGTATTTAACAACAAAAGGCAACCCTTTTTTCATGCACACTGTAAACTCCAAGACATATACATTTGAGACACATGATAAAAACAAACAAAAGTGGTACAATGAGGACTGTAAACAGAAACGTAAAGAATATAAAAAGGTTCTCTACAATTTTAATTTAAACAAGGGCGAAAACGTCCGACAAATTGTACTTGCGGAAAGAAAATCTTTCAAATATTTATGTCGCAAATGCAAGGCAGATTATAATCGCACATTTGGACGCAATATGGGTACTTTGAAATCTAAAGCACCTAAAGAATTTCGGAAATTGTTTCGTAAACCTCCAACGAATCAGAAAGGGTTAAACAATTAATTTTAACGAGTTTGTCGACCATTCTAGAACTTTTGCAAATAGTGGGACTCTTCGTGATAATGAAAACAGTTTAATTTTGTTAAGAATTTTGACAGTTGTAACGAAAGGGCAAGTTTTTATCCTGAACCAGATAGACATATTTCGATGGAAGAGATTTTATTTGCCAACACACGTTTGGGTAACAATAAGGCATTTTCGTCGGATGACATCATATATGAATATTTTAAAGAGATTGTTCATGTTATAGGACCTGCATTGGAACTGCTATTTAATTACATACTCGTTTCCGGCAAATTTCACACTAGCTGGTCCACATGCCTGATTATCCCCCTTTATAAAAAGGGAGACCCTTCAGTCCCAAAGAACTATCGGGGGTATTACTCTTGTGAGTTGTTTTGCAAAGTTATTCACAAGTATCTTGAACGAGCGTTTGCAAAAGTGGGCTCTTGAAAATGATATTTTAACAGATGCACAGTTCGTTTTCAAACCGGGAAACAGTACAGTGGACGCAATATTTGTTTTACAATCATTGATTGAGAGTCGCTTAGATGAAAGGAAAAACTATTCTGCTGTTTTGTCGATTACTTAAAGGCTTAAGATTTAACGTATTGCGTGCGACCAAATTAAATTAGGTGTAAAACACTTGAATAGTATCTCAGATTTCTTTAAATCCGACATAAGTTTATTGCAAGGGGAAACATGGTCACCAATTATGTTTTCTCTGTTCTTAAATGATATTGAAATGCATTTACAAAGTGATACAAATGCCGGCATAACCATTGATCAATTCAATTTATCTTTTGTTATTTGCCGATGATGCAGTATTATTCTCTGAATCAGCGGAGGGATTACAATCGTCGTTGAATAATTTGAACGAATATTGCAATAAGTGGAATATAACTGTTAATGTTGACAAGACAAAATTCTCAATTTTCATAAAGGTCGTTTGCCAGCCGGGTACAGTTGGTTTTATAATAACAATCCAATTGAAGTCGTAAAAAAATTCAATTACCTTTGTATAGTACTGCCGAGTAGCGGCGCCCATATACAGGCTACACAAACACTGTCGGCAAAAGCGCTTCGGGCGATGAACTCATTATTTAGTATTACGAAATCGCTAAATATACCGATCAAAATGATGTTAAATTTGTTTGATGCATATGTTACTTCGATTCTTAATTATCGTTTCGAGACTTGGGATTTACTAAGGCGGTTAATATTGAACGCGTACAGCGTAAATTCTGCAAATGGCTGCTTAATGTAAAATCATCTACACAATCAAAGGCATTGTGTTCCGAAGTTGAAAGATATCCGTTGTATATTTGCCGTTATTTGCGAATAGTAAAATATTTTTTTAGACTTTTCGACTTTGAATCTGCAAATTTTATTTTAAACAATATTATCCTGAAACATTGTGAAGAAGCAAAAAGCATTACACGTTATAAATCTTTGGCATGCAAAGTTGGTAACCTTTTACAAGAAACTGGTTTTAACGACGTTTGGTTATATCCAGAATTTGTTCATATAAACACCTATATTCCAATCTTTCGAAACCCTTTAAAAGAAGTACGAAATTGAAGATGAATACCATTTGGTACTGATATGTTCTTAATGACAATTTGAGAAATACTTATTTACCTAACTTTTACAAAAGAAGACCAAGTATGTTTAAATTTGTGCAATTATTGAAACAAAAAAAAACGGTATTAATTCGTCTAGCAAATTTTTGCATCAAAGCTTTTAAACTAAGGGCTGACAATATATAAATATGTTATATTATTTTTCGATGTGAAAGGATCTTTTCAAAAGTATATATATATATATATATATATATATATATATATATATATATATATATATATATATATATATATATATATATATATATATATATATATATTCAATTATTTAGATGTGAATTGTTTAAGTATTACATTTTAATACTCTTTGCAAATTAAGAGCCATCTCATATTGTTCTGGCATTCTCACATTAAGCCATGCTAGTATATAACTGATGTACTGTATACAATGACATGTATTGTTGACGCATGTGAATTTGTTTTTTTCTGTTCATATTGTTGTGACGATGAGCTGTATATGCTTAAGTCGTAAATAAACATTATGTTCTGTTCTGTATGTTATAATGGCATAGCTTGGTGATATGTTCTGCGGTCATGAATCATTTATACGTTGAAAGTGCAATAATCAGAAAGTTCAGACGTCAAGTCAATATACAATATAATGCATTATTGTTCCCTACCGGAGAAACCGAAGGGGACTTATGGTTTGCGCTCTGTTTATCAGTATGTCTGTCAGTCCGTCACAATTTTCTGGATCCTACGATAACTTTAAAAGTTTTTCATATTTTTTTCATGGAACTTGAAAAATAGAATATATGGCAATATGGACAGCATGCACGTCAGTTCATTTTGTTCCTACGTTAAAAATTCCGGTTGGTATGGCAACAAATATAAAAAAATGAAAATGGTAGAGTTTCACCGGTAGGGGACTTATATTGCTTTGCAATAGTCTTGTTACTAAGGGAATCATGTGTATACTGTGAATGCGTCTAGATAAATTTATTATGATCTTTTCTTATTGTTCATTTTTTTTCCTAAATATATTTTACTTACTATATTGCTCGTAATTTAAGTATATCATTTGATCAATTTTGGTATATATGTGATAATATACAAAAAGTCTTTCGGACCTACACAATAAAGTGTGCAATGTCTTTTACGCGTTTTATTTACTGACAATGTCATTTGTCTACTAATAGAATCTGTTTCTATTCTGAACTTTCAAGTGTTGTATCAACACAGGTACCTATAGTATACACACCCTTGTATATTGCCCCTGAGTGATCAATATATGAGGCGAGTCAAACGAAATGGGTCGTATGTTGCCAGCCTAGCTCCAGACCAGCACGTGCATCCTTGCAGTCTGGTCAGGTGCAACCCTAATGAGACCACGAACCCCTGAGAGACTTTATACAAGACTGCTTGATTGCCAATGCTGTGCTGGAGCTTCACTGGCAACATAGGACATAATACAAATGTTTGCATGACGATGATCATTTATCAATGAAGTTTTGCCTAAAATTAAATTTACGTTAAGTTTTAGGAAGCATGATATATGGCAGTCATAGCTTTAGTTACAACCTATCTAATTAAGCTCGATTGACACGCTGTCGAGTCCGTTTCCTGGGACTAGAACCAGTACTTGGTGTCTATGGGGGAAATCGGAAGAACGCTCCCACAATGGGGATCGAACCCGTGACCCGCCGATCGCTAGGCGCACACCATATCCACTACACCACTGCGATTTGATTTACGTTTAATATATGTTGATATATCTAAAAATAATTACATGTGCAATTGTGCCAATGGCATACAAGAATATTTCAGCTTCGGTTCTTGTCTTTAAATTGTGTCAGTTTGTTGTGAACAATGTGGTGATTATTTAAAGTCGTATTCGTTGCTTTTATGTATACAAGAATTCTAATAACATTGTTTGCTATTACGTTTATTGAAGTGAATAATGCAGATCTACATCTCTTAGTGAACTTTAGTGATTAAACCATTACGGTATTTAATAATCATTATTATGTAAGGTATTTTCGGTTTTCTGTGTATCACTATTTTAGTAATGCTGGATGGTTAGTTGGTTTAAATAAAAATTCAACGGTTGATGTATTTTTGTTTATATCACTTTAATGAAATACTTGTTCACCGATTCTGTTTTAAACTTTTTTTTATGCCAAAACATAATATTAATGGCAAATGTATGTTATTTGATTTAGTCTTAAAGAATGAAATTTGAAAGAGGAAAGATAAATAAAAAATTCTTAACCGGTGTTGAGCCCGGAATTTTAGAACCAACAAAAAATACCGCGTTTCCAAAATGACCACCCTTGCTTTTAGCAAACACGTATTTTACACGCTCTGATATCAATAGGTGTAAACAAAATCCAAATTATTGATGGGAAGCGTTGAAAGCGCTTTATTATTCATCATTCTATTTCGGATGATGATAAACCAGAAACGAAACGATATGTTTAGTATTTATCTTACTTTTGTTTTGGCTTGCGTTAATAATTCGCTAACTGTTTTTGGAATCAAAGTCATTTTTACAGACCATGAACACATGCCGTACAAGCTAAAAAAAGTTAACATACAAATTATTATAAAACAATTTGTTTTAATTATACGATAAGCGTAAGTCCAATATGTCAAATGAATAGAGATTCAAACGCTTCAAAACTGGTCCTGTATCTTTTATTTAGCGAACATGTTTTTATGGTTTATGCATTTTTTACAGTATCATCAGTATGAATATTTTCTGTATAGTATTATTGTTTTCCTCATGTATTTTTCCAACTTCGCCGGTCAACCATTGAACGGTGTCTTTATAGAGGCTTTATTTTTTTTTCTAAGCTTACGTTTGACCTTCATTTTAAGCGATAATGTATGAAGTGGGAACATTAAATACAAATCGAATTTATCAAATTCTATTAATGTGTGGAATGCAAACTTACTGACACTTGTTCAACATATACCAATGATTATTGTTCATACTTTCTGAGCATTAAAACGGGCAAACTTGTTTTACTAAGGCGGTTAAAGCAAAATTATAAGCACATATGTAACCTGCACTCAACCGAACATAATTTGCAAACGTGTAAGTGTTTCATTTGGTCGATATACATGGCACGTATAACACTGACTATGTTGACACAGCAGCTCAAAGTCGATCATAATTTATGTGCACGATGAGCTCATTATTGCCTTTCAGTAGAATTAAGTCTTTTTGACATGTGCAACTATAAAATGGTAAGTTACTAGAAGTGCCGTACAAGAACAGCCAAAACATAGTTATCAATATGGCCTATTTCTCATATCATGAGTGGAACCACCTGTACCAAACAGGTAGCATAATGACGTCCTGGTGAAGAACACGGGTCTGCTTCGTGTTCGTTCAAGTCGCTCCTTCCTTTTTGGTCTTGGTTGGCCTATCTCTATGTTCGGACGTTTGGAAGACTGTAAGGCAAAACACTAAAAGTTTAGTTTTGGTCTTTTACACTTTTCGTTTAAAAAACAATGTGCACGATTGCCGTTTTATTTAGTGGAACAGATGCGTTTTAACACTGATTATCTTAAGTTGTACTATTGATGCGGTTAAAAGAAACTGATCATTTTGCTAGCTTGCAATATAAGGGAAATAACGTGGATACACATCGCAATAAAATTAAAACCATTTAGTTTTAATGAGATAAAAAAATAAGTGTTTTTGATATGCCATTGACAGTGACATTAGACGCATCTAACAGTATATGCTATGTTTATAGGTGTCAATTGCAACCGTTGTTTAATTTTGGTGTTTTCACTTTATATACACTTATATTTGTTAATGCAGCATCAACATACTAAAACAATATCCCGGACAGAGCGAAATAATGCATTTGAATATCAACAGTCGCATTCGCCAGCATGTATATTATGCATGTACGATGGGAATCTAAATTTTGTTTAAGTGCAGATTCGTTCATACGACACAATGACACAATTTTTCTTACGGATCATTTTAATTTCCTGCAGCGAAATCTATTCACACGAACACTAACTCCGATTCTCATAAAAAGACAGTTCCGCTCGGCTTAGAAGACTGGGAGTCATGTAAAATATCGAATATAATATATCTTTTTTATAAAATAACTGGTAGCAAGATGAGTTGTAGATAATTGGTCACTTACCACATTTTAACTAACTCTTTTGACCTGTTAATTCTTTTCAGCTCAATTCAACAGTGAAAAATGCCCATAATTTCACTTTAACTCCGATTGAGTCTAAATAGTAATGTTGAAGTGAGACTGCCCGATTTTGTCAAATATTTATGAATTTATATAAAATGTGTAAACATTTAATTACATATATTTCATTATAAATTAAAATAAAAGTTAAGAAGAACATGTGTCGAAAAAATGCGAAACAGGCCAGAAATTTAATTCTGAAATCGAAAATGTCAGTACAGTCGAATTCGCCAGCATGTATATCATGAATGTACGATGTGTATCTAAATTAAGTTTTAGTGCAGATTCGTTCATACGATACCAAGACACAATTTTGTTTTACGGATCATTTTAATTTCCTGCAACGATATCTATTCGTACGACACACGAACACTAACCCCGATTCTAATTAAAGACGAATGCTTCGGTTATTGTAGGAAAATATGTACGAAATATCTTCGTCACAATCGGCTCGGGGCGCTAATTTGTATTTGTTGCATTTTATGATATTCGTCTTCAATGTATATTTGTTCTTGGTTAGTTTGTGTTATTGTAACATATTTTTATCAATATGTTACAACTTAACACATATAAAAATCGTGCAGTCTCACTTTAACGCCTATTGTCTTTTTCAAGAACATTTAATGTTTAATCTTAAATCCTTATGTGTATTGTCGTGTATTTTATAATATATTATTTGTCCTATACAATTAAGAAGTTATACCCTACTCCTTCTAAACTGCGAGATCATGTCATGTCAGTATGCCAATGCTTATTTAATGTGGTAATTAAATTTATTGCACAAATTCGTCACTTCTATGTATTTATATTGTTTAAATACTAAACCTATTTCAAGCATTTGTCTGCATCAGTAGCATAAATAATAACATAAACACAGGACTTTGGTACTTTCACTTTTATCGCATTTTAATAGAAGTCACGCAGCTTATGAAATATAATAGCTTTTGTGCAATCATAAAGGTAATTGCAGTCCAACGTTTTTCTTCACAATAGTTTATTCTGCAACTTTTTCAGTACTCAGGTAGCTGTTTAGGCCATCATCAAATCAAATCAATATTTTTTTATTGTCGGTATAGTATACAAACATTATAACATAAGCTATGAATAGCTTTTGACCGACAGATTACAAACATAACAATATAACAAATAAGCATATGAACACAAAGTTAAGAAATTACATGGACATGCAAATTATAAGTTAATTTATAAAAGCACGTTGTAGAATCACAGTGAGAAGCATACATAAAAGAAATATTCTAAAAATACCTCAAGGGGGTAATAAATTAGCTTATGTAAGAGCTGTGTTAAAGCTGCTGATCTTGACCCTTGACCCAGGGTCTAAAAAATGCCATAAAAGGAGAGAGGGTAAAAAACTGACAAAGAAAAAAAGACACAAAAGTGCGACACTTAAAATAGGTTTAAAGAACTTATCACCTCAAATCAGATTTGAAGGGAACTGATCAGCAGCTTTCACACCATAAAAACAACATCACATCATACATGTCACAAAGAGGCAACATAGTTTGTAAACATATAGCAAAGTATATGCAATACGGATAATGCCATGCAAAGCAAAAGCAGATTTCACACCATAAAGAAACAACATCACATCATACATGTCACAAAAAGGCAACATAGTTTGACATATATAGCAAATTATACGCAATAAGGAATAATGCCATGCAAAAACAAAGGATTTTGAACTAATGACATAACTCATGCCATGACTAGCAACTGCAGGAGTGTAAGCAAAATAAATACATAATAAATGCAATGTACATGCACGACATGGATCACAAGAAGTTCAGGACTAGAAAGAGACAACAGAGATTTATTGGCAAAAAGTACATGAGCAACTCTCCCCGTCCCATGACCCAATCATACTTTTAAAGCTGTCGTGACCTTCTAGTGTCGTATCGCATTTACACGCAAAACAGTTGTCAAATCATTTGCATATATAGTTATTATTTGCAACTTGATATGGTAGATGTGTATATGCAATACGTAAACAAGAATGATGAACAATAACTGCGAATGATTAAGCTGTACAACTATTGTACTACATTCATCTTCATTGGGCTTATTTTGTATATGTTGAAAGAAGATTCATTCGATTTGAACAAAATGCCTTAAGAAAAATTTAACATCGACCGTTTATAAGGAATTAAAAGCGAATTAGTGTTCTCCACTTTCGACAGGCGAAACTCACAGTAATGAGATTTGTCACCTTTCCACGTCCAATCGATGCGAAGCCGATCTCTTGAGACAGAAGTTACACTTGTGCATGAGATGTATAACAGTGTTGCGGAGAGAAATCATTCTCTAGGAGTCGACCTTAAAAATATTGGAATTTTAATACACGCATTGAACTTAATATGTATAACCACCAAAGATGTATTTTAAGGAGAAGGTTTGCCAATCCGTTTGAAAAGAATATGTATGTTAAGTGCAGGTGTGTCTTTAGAAATTTGCTTATCAAATAGTGGTATCTTCATTTTCAAAATGTGGCTTATGTCGTTCGTCTTTGGCTAACAATCTAACAACAAGCAACAGTCTTACAACAAAAATAAATAAAGACCATACGGTCTTGACTTCGTCACCGAACGTCACCACACCAACAAGTTTGTGTATGACTGTTAAATGCGGTACTCTTTTGTTAATGGATAAGATCGAAATATGAACAGCAGCGTAGTTCCCCTAACGGACGATACAAAAATAAATATGGACTTAAAGCAACATGCAAGATTTATTTCACATTTAATCTTGGCCAATCGTCTGCAGCTTGTGGATGACCATAAGAGTTTGACTTTGAGTTTGCATGAACAAGTGAACCACCTATAATCTTTGTAAATAAACAAACCTCTTGTTTCTTCATTGTTACAAATACCCTTTTCGACTCATTATGTAGTATTTGATCACACTCTATAGCTTATCATGACCAACTTGTTTTTTATTGATATGCTAGCGTTTTTAATGCAGTACAATCAGAAAAATACACACACTCGAATCTAAAAAGGTCAAGAAAAAACCTAAACCGGCTTGTTAACATGTTGTAATTTATATTCCATTTCCTCAACTATACGGTCGGGTTGTCTTATTGCATTTCCTTGGGTTGGGATAATTAAATACAGCTGCAAATTAGATTTGGAACTCTAAATGAGATTTTGGATGATAGACACATTTTAAATTGGATTCCATGAATTCTAGTCAGTTGCAATACTTAATTGAATTTTGTTGAATTTTGTTGTTTATTGATTCAAGTACTACACTTGAGGCTGCGTGTGTGTTTCAATTTGATCACAAATTTTATGCGTAAACGTATTCAACCTGGTGGAATTAAATTTGCCCGGCATCCAGCAACAGTCAACACTTTCACGATTATCGCATTAAGGACATACATTTTATTTTCAATCTTGACTACCAAATGCACAGTTTGTGTAAGATCGTGATATTTATATAAGAATTAACGATTTGAAACATTTTAATACTTTTGCAGGCAAGCAACAATTGTTATCAAATTTCAACCATACGTATGCAGTTTGTGTTTGAACGTTATTATTACGTAGAGGTCACCGATTGATCACAGGCACAAGATGTAATGTATGGCCCTTCACTGGAAGTAGTCGTTTTATGTTTTAACTTTGTAAAATATTGCGTATTTAAAACACACTTATTTCACAATCATTTACGTAATGCCTTCTAGGTTGGGAAATAATCATGTTTATACACTGTATAGGTGCGAAAGCTTTTCATAATTAACTTTTAAGATGTGGCGTTGTGGACTTGGTGCAAAATTGGTACCGTGCTATTGCATATTTTATTAAAAAGATTCATTCTTGTGTGTTTGTGTGTGTGTGTGGTTGTTTTCTTTAAAGTAAGTGTTTTTTGTTTTATTTTTGAATTAACTACGCAGTAAAAACAATTTAGAAATCAGTAGCTTAAAGTTCAACATAAATATGTTACCGTAACTCGTAAACTATGCATACATATTTTAATATATAGATTGTAAAATGTGTATAAACCGAAAATAAGATTTATGGTCATAATCATTTATAACACTCTTACATTTTGTTTTAATAAAAACAACGTATATCGTAACATGAACGTTCTGTTGCATCACTAGCTTAAGTTGGTATAAAAAGACATAACATTTCGTATTACATATTTAAATATCAAGATATTGTTCGGTGATTACATTTAAAAGACAATACCTATCTGGACATTGTTATAATGTTTTCATGGATCGACCTGTTCAACATAATATATTTACTCATTTCTACTTAGTAGTGTTGTTACTCCTCAGCTCATGTTTTCTTCCTATCATTCTCTCACAAAATCCATACAATCCATACAATGTAAAGCCAGACACATCATCAAGTACCAGAAACTGTCTCTGTAGACAGATTGAAGTCATTTGTATTCGCCATATACTTCCACTTTTAATTCAATATTACCGCGCTGCGGCAATGGACGAGAACAAATAGCTCTGTCCTTAGGAAGCCTTTCAGCTATTTCAATATTGGACAACTTTAGCTGGATACGACGGTCAATCGTTTCGTAAACCTGGACATAAGTGGTCGTTTAGTCCTTCATAGAATTCTGGACGATTTTATGAATAGGTATTTATTTTATTATTATTATGTTTTATATTTTTTAATTAGAATTATTTTAATTATTGTTATTATTAATACTATTATAATAATGATAATAATAATAATAATATTACTATTATTATTGTATGATTATGATTATCATTGTTATTATTATTATTATTATTTATTGTATGATTATTATGATTATAATTATTAGAAGTAGTAGTATAAGTATATTATAAAATATGGTGTGCTAAAATTGTTTTGAACCTTAGCTTTAAAGGTTCTTTCAATTAATATTGTCATATATTCTTATGTAATTAACTTTATTATATATATATATATATATTAACCCCTGATAAACTTTCGAAGTGTCTTTGACAAAATACTTTTTTATTTATATGTGTAATACACCGCAAATGATATAAAATTATGTATGGAGCGTATAGAAAAACAGGTTACTCCGCTTTCGTTTTGTTATATATCAGACGAGATTTCGTATCAAATAACGGCGAGGCTTTTTTTTGTTTATCATACCTTTATATCCACATTTATGATATATAATCACTGCGTCTCTGCATTCTTAACATAATTTAAGGGGCTACGGCAAGAAGGAACCAAGGAAATTGAAATTATATATTTTTTTATAGAAATGCGCTTCATTAAAACATATTTAATAAGATAATCAAATATGATACACAATAATTTGAAAATTTCATACCGAGACTTAACGGGTATCGACCTCATAAACATTAATTTTACCTTCTGGGATGTATACAGTACTCACAAAATGTACACATCAAAGAGCAAAGCAAATAGGTCCAATATTATAAAATAACTTGTATCTGTTTTTTCATAAACTTGTCTTAATTAAATATACACTGCTTAGCGAGATTATATGCCGTTATAACTGTTTTCAAATAGAGATTCTGTGAGAAGTTGACCCGTTTAGGCCATTTTAAAGACATAGTTCTTTTAATATGTTGCGTGACGTGCGACGTGTTTTTGCGTGCCGTTATGTTCCATAGCACAAATAATTTGTAAAACACTATAATAAAAAACAACAAAAGAGGAATTGTACATTTGTGTTTGGTGTTGTTGCTATTTGTGTCTACAATTTACATATTTATATTATGTTTTTTGTTACATTGTCATCTCTAACTAATAAACTGACTTCAAAGGTAATCCGAATAATGTTACATTCGCTGCTATTAATGCTTACTGTCCTTATATAAACATTATATCATGCCTCATAACATTAGATATATAGGAATAATATTACCAAGTTAAAGCTGGCTTCGGTCGCTGTTTCGAATGATTCGCAGTTCTGTTTAAGAGTTGATAATTGTGTTCACAATTGTATTTATGTTTTTAATTATCAATTTATTTTCATTCAAAGTGTGTTATACATTTTCAATGATTTTGTCTTAATTAAGGTAAATTGATTTTGAAAAAAGTGAGCTTAAGCTGATCCTCTTAAATCAGAAAAAAGAAAAATCAATTCATTTGTGCATGGTGTTGATTGTATTGTATTTCAGCATCGAATACGGGAGACAAATACGTTGTATTCAAAATTATAATTTTCCGCTCTGTCTTTTTCAGTGTCAAGTATGATTGGGTTTGTGTTAGTCAAGAGAATCAGCAAATCGTACATCCTCGTTGTCTTGTTGCTGTACGCCTGCTTGACATATCGCATGTTGGAATATGTTTTCCAGGATATTGCGCAAACGGGTGCGTCGATTAAAAATTATCGCTTCGACGGGAAATTTGAAATCCAACTGGAAAATGTCACATTTCTTATCAACAAGCTATTGCACCAAAGAAACAATCTAAACTCAGGTGATTACAGTTTACTGAAAATGCTTCGTGAGCATAATATCAAATCAGAAGTAGATATAGAACCAGTATTGTTGAATGAAGACTATGTTGTAAGTGGCGCGTATCCAATTAAAAAACGAGTGTACACACCTACTAGTAAGTACATTATTAATTGTAAAAATATCCACGAAATAGATCTCAAGAGAAAAATAGGCCATGGCGTTTCCAAACAAACTCTCTTGGGAGATTTTAGAGGGATGCCTGTAGCCGTTAAAATGGTAACGAGGCACCAAAGAGAAGTACGGCATTGTATCGAAAAACTCAACCACTCGGATACGGAGTTCCTAAGTCACCGCGCTAAGTGCTTCATGTTCTCTAATATGAAACTTATGAAGGAAATTCTTATGTTGGAGCAACTCAGCCATCCAGGATTTATCAAGCTTCTTGGCTACTGCGTTCGCAACGAGGAAAGTGATACAATGGATCTCAGCGAAAGAGGAGTGATTAGCGTATATGAACTAGGAACAAGGATCTCTGTGTACAATCTGCAAGCCTTAACTTGGCGGGAAAGAATTCAGCATAGCTTGCATTTGGCTAGATTTCTTTATTATCTGGAATTTTCACCCCTTGGATCATTGCGGATACGAGACTTTAAAGAGGAACATTTCTTAATGAGTAATGGTACACTGAAAATGATCGATCTAGATGATGTGGACAACTTAGAGCCATCTTGTTCGGTTTATGTGAACGAAGTAGAACATGGTAATATAACTTTTGAAAGTCAAAATCAAGGTTGTGACTTTGCAATTCCGTGCCACAAAGGGTTGTGCGTCGGTTTTAATGCGAAACAAAACATGAAGTTCATGTACAAACTGTTCTTCAATGTTTTGATCTGCCCAACAGCAATTCCTAACCCGTTGTCTGGCGATCTTAGAAATGTATTACGAAGACTTGATGGCAATCGTATTTCAGCTGCAGAATTGATTGCTATTTTTGATAAATTATCCGCCTTCGATAATTGATAACCAAACGGTTTATACTTTCAATTTTCCTTTATATTTAATCAAGTAGAACATTTTTAGTGTGGTTTGTATTAAATTATTCGACCGCCTTCTGAAATCAATGAAGTTCGATATATTTTGCATTGTGAAAACACATAATATAGTGTTGCTGAAAACTAGTTTGAATTATGGCATAATACTATATAATTTGAACACAAACTCATAAGTATTCATAAACCATTTTCGACACACAATTGTGCGTTAGATTTACCGTTATGAATAGAAGCCTCTTTGTTGCACTGACAGCGCTTCAGATAAGATGCGTATCTGCGTATTTACGCATTAAAAATAAATAAAAAAAGCTTTTAAAATCGTCCCAGTACGTACCATTACGCTATACAAATTTTTTACGTATTTTTAATCGATTAAATGCGTAACCGGTTTAGCCAATAATCCAGTTCAGTGTTTAGTGTAAGTTAACCTTTGAATCAAAATAAAGTCAATCAAAAGAACATTGTAATCAAAATAATCGTGCTCTAGGTTTGAAAAAGGGACGTTTCAAGCGAACAGCGTCTCCTGCTTGAAGTAACTGTATATTACAATATGTCAATAGAGATCAATCTAATGATGCTAGAATTGTTAAACTATTTTAAGCCATCTTATTGTCACAGCAGTTTGAAGTAAGATAAGAAAACCAAATATCATGGTGTCTTTATTTTCAATTGCACAAGCAGTGCCATATCTTAGTTAAATTCATTGCAAAATGACATTTATATACTACATGAATACTATATACAAGAAAGACCCAATCATGACAGATGTACAACACATGTAGGTTGAATATTTTAAAGAATGTCTGTTCATATCATCATTTAAAATTTATTCTGTTTGCATTTATTAATAACAAATAATATTTGTTTCTAGATTAAACACACCATGTAATATGTCAGTTTTCTATGGAAATGGAAAATACCCCTCAATATTCCTAAATACCCTTAATGGCTGAAACAAAGCAGTAAAATACCCTTTAACAATAATCTCAGGGTGTAAAATACCCTTTAGACTAAATCCTTATCTGAAGCTCTGGTTGCACATGATATCGGTCACTTGCCATTAATTAAGGACCGGTGGATGTAACGAAGCCTCTTTGTTGCACAGGATATCGGTCACTTGCCTTTAATTAAGGACCGGCGGTGGTTTCTCGCCCGGTGATGTCCCCGTAGGTTTTTCTTAAAATAACTCTACATAGCAAGTAGTTGCCGTAAAAACAGCTGTTTTAACTGTACAGAGCAAGTAGTTGCCGTAACAACAGCTGCTATAACTGTACATAGCAAGTAGTTGCCGTAAAAAACAGCTGCTTTAACTGTACATAGCAATTAGTTATCGTAGAAGCAGCTGCTTTACTTTTGATGTCTATTTTTAAACACAATGTATACATAGAGCGAAACCAAACAAAATCAAGTTAAAATATAGTTATAACTATTGCCACAAATACTATTTGTATTTATAATGCATGCTGGTCGGTACGTTTTCTGAAACTAGTTCTAAATCTTTAGTATAAATCATTGAGAGTTTGTGATTAAATGGGCTTTAGTTGTTCATTTAAATTGTCAGTGTGTGATTGTAGATGTATATGCTTGATATAAACAACTTTAAATTCAAGACAAACAGCTTTAAAACAGTTACTATTGTATTATATGCAAACACCATGATCAAAGTCCATGCTTCCAATTGCAAACACAAGAGTATTCACCATTGTGTTCTTGTTATCGAAACTTAAAGGCGTTTGTTTTATATTATTAGTTAACATTTTAGAATACAACCGCTTAGCAGGATATTGCCGAATTGTGTACGAGTAGGTTGTCTGGAAACATGTTTTGCTGCAATTCGTATAAGGCTGTAATTTGACAGTGATAAACAGTGTAGCAAAATAATGAATGACTCTGTCACTAAGAAATATATTCCCTCATCTTTAATAGTATGTTTCTGGTCTAGCAAAATCGCTGAAAGCCCTTTGGTGTGCAACAAATCATTACCACTGTCCATGCGAACTGAGTAATTTGTCAGAAAGATATTTTGCATTGGGGTTTTGCACGTAATTTGCACGTAAATAGACCGTCTCTAGATTAGCAGTGACATTTAGAAACCTTAATCAAACTTAATATACGAGGTATTTCCATATTGCCATAGCATTAGATATATATATATATATATATATATATATATATATATATATATATGTATATATATATATATATATATAGCTACAACTGGTATAATGAATGTAATGTGCTTTATAAAATGAACTTCCACTAACAACGACCTTTCTTAGCAGTATATTTATTTTAACACGATGACATACATGATGTAAGGCTGCTGTATACATTGTATGATTCAATATTTTGAAACACCATGACCATAATACTATTTTTCTCATATTCCGATTGAAAGTTGTTGTTATTTCTAAGCCGTGATTGGATTTTACCTGTAAAGCAATAATCACCAATCCGTTTGATATGATGTAGTGTAGTGTAATATGAATTCTACTCTTAACATTAGTGCTATTGATTTCCAGTAGGATATAACGTAGCCATGACACTAACCGTTAACACTTAAAGGGCTCCTGCCACTCAATGACATTTATCTAAATATCTGAAGCATGTATTGATTGCACAGGGATTTTGTAAAAATATTGACACAGTTTCTTTGCGCCTAGTTTCAGTCAAGCATGTGTTCCGTTATTTCCTTCTAAATATTTTTACAGCGTACATGCGTATGGTTTTCCAGTATGTATATAATAGAAAAATAATATCAACTAGTTCTCAACCATTTTTGTTGCCTTCTGATACATTATTAATTACAACATTAAAACGTATACCAGGTATAATGTTTAACGTATTCCAATTTTTGTTATGTGGATATTTTTATCGGAACGTACAGACATTCTGCGAGAAACACGTGTCCAGTGTTATGACTGGAATGGTTAATGTTCATGCAACCCCGTGTTGTGTACTCGCTGCTCAGTTCATTAAAATGTATTAGGTAAAGCTAGGCTTGGTAAAATATATTTTTTGCGAATTCTGAAAAGTTAAAAAATTATCTGACTTGAATATCGTCGAAAAAAAAATTGTCTTGAGAATCATATGCCACTTTCACAACATTTCTGATTTCTTGTCTTAATTAGTTCGTAACAATGTGTGTCAAAAATGCACCACGAAATAATCAATCGTTATCAATAATAATGTATTATGATTGGTTCTTGATATATTAACTATATACTTTATCACGCGCATTTCTGAACTATTGTCCAACTTTAATGTTTTATATTAAACATCAAATAGTTTTAATTGAACTGTATGTCATTGTTTCAAAAGAGTTTTACATAAAAATCAATGAAACATTAGTTTTATATCGTTCGCATTTAACTTCATAAAAGCCTTGAATAGACCTATAGTTGGTTAAATAATAAATATGCTGATACCCATTTAGGCATTAATACCAATCAATTCGTGTATTGTTTATCTCTCTAAAAACTTAAACTTTGTTAACTTTCAGTTATTAATTATTTATGTTCAATACACTCAAATCATTTACAGCACATGCATACTATTTAGAATGCTTCTAAATATATACCTGTTTCGATGTTCAGGTTAAAGTTACTGATCAGTTTAGTGCGAGAAAAGCATAAACATGTTAGCGTCGTTGAAATACATATACGATGATGACATGCGTTATGAAATAAACAAGAGATGTGTTTGTCAGAAACACAAAGCCCCATACTGCGCCCCTTTGATACATGTTTTTTTACCTTTGACCTTGAAGTATGACCTTGACCTTTCACCACTCAAAATGTGCAGCTCTATGAGATACACATGCATGCCAAATATCGAGTTGCTATGTGAAGGGACATAGAAGTTATGAGCATTTTTGAAAGCTTAACGCCAAACCTAAACGCAAAGTGCGACGGAAGGACAGACGGACAGACAGACGGACGGACAGACGGACGGACGGTCCGATCACTTTATGCCCTCCTTCGGGGGCATAAAAATATATCATTTGAAACGTATATAAATTAAAATAGACATGAAATAAATGTCCCGCCTAACGAATTATCCATTCACTGGTGTATAAATGTATTTAGTTTTTATTTAACAAAACCTTACTTAGTCGGAAAAACAACAACAATGTACATGTTGTCAAAAAAGACGATATTCTATTGGCTCTTTTCGTATTCGTACATTTGTATTTTCCCTCAATGGCAGAGCAATTTTTAATAAAATTTAACATCGTATATCAATTGAACTGTTTGTTTCTTTGGTGCCGTCATGAAACCTCAATAGTTAGGAAATAATTACATCCAAAATGTCACAGAACGCGTTTTATTGGAGTTTTTCAGCTCTTTGTCCGAAAATTGTAATAACTTTTGACGCCAAATCACATAGCTACCAATATAATGTGTCATAAATAGTCAACGATGTCCTTCGAAAACCGCTCAAGTCATGTTTGGTCATTTTTGGAGAAGAACTTTTCACGTGAAATTGACGAAATGAATTGCACGATTTTTTTACAGATGATCAGAATATACGTTGTTTGTTAAACGATTGCATGTATGTCTTACATAATTGTCCTTCTGCATGTAACAGCATGCATTTAATGCTGCTTAAATATGTTCAGTTTAAAAAGCCCCAATGTTCTCATGAGTTTCCTTTCTCAACTGGCTTTTTATATCATATCCAACATTTTCTGATAAAATGGGTCATGAAGCCGCCGTTCAAATAGTAACAAACAACAAGCGCGATTAAATCGACTGAAATTTGTTTACGTAACATTACTTTCTTAATACAAATTTCATCAATTAAAAACCTACTTATTGTAAGTCAAAAGAATGTATTTAATATTCGAAACTATTCGTGAATATAAGACAAGTACCGTATTGGAGTACGGTTAAACTGTTGTGTTCGCAATATTTATTCTGAAAACTGATTCACCGTTTACAAGCACATTGCCGGTTGTTGTTTGGTAGATGTTCGGTCTTGTAAAGTCGATGTATAACTTTTGAATGTAATTGATTGGCGTCCAAATATAGCGGATATGTCTTAATATAGCGTCTGAAGTGATACTGTTCTCATACCGACCATTATCATATTAATGGAAATGTTTACAGAATACCAGTAAAGCGTGTGTCATTATTAGAAAAGAAATCTAAAAAGTTGCTCTTAGTAACATTTAAGAACTATAAGTGAAAATGTATGCTACTAAACCTAGAAATGTAGGATGAACAAAACAAATAAAACCGTGCCACTCTCATTTGTTTGCAAATACCATCATATACGTCTCAGCGAGACTAACGGCGTTGTTAAATGATAATCGAAAAAATGCGTCCAAGTTGTTTGGATACTGTTCCCTAATCCAATAAAACAAGTTCTGTCTGAGAAACCATCATGCTTGCAATTAAATATTCATGTCCTTCAACGCTCACACTTCCCAGTCTTCGTTGGTGACGCAGCGGCCATCCTTTCAAATTGTTACACTGAGACCCCACGTTAATACCCATGCTCTCATAAACTGGGAATATCAATGTCAAACATTTTATAGTTTGTTACAAATAACAAATGTATTAGGTTCTGGGACTTGAGTACTTGTATGTCATCGATGTTTACTATAAATAACGGACACGATGACATAAAAATCTCGCAAGGATATAATTGGAACCTCTCTGAATAAATATTGACACATTCGTACTTTACAAGGGGAATTATTGCCTGTTGACACTGTATGCAGTGTCCTGAAATGGAAGTAAACCTAAAACAGCTTTGTTTTTATGTTTTAACCCGTTAGTCACGCGTTAAATACATTTGTTTAATAGTTTAAAACTGCGGTCTTTCATTCATGTACACAATGTAATTCCGATGTGTAGGCCTTCTTAATGTAAACAAAATATTATAATTATTTTCGATTTTGGGATATGTGCACTAAAATATTTGCAAAAATAATGTCCAGCATTCAGACTGTTTTGTCATCGAAATTAACATATTGAATGTTTTAAAGACTTCCGAATTGAGCTCGATTTAAATCGATCATTGTCTTTAATATGCGTTGATACAACAGGGATGAGGTATTTAAAACGTTATTCGTGTCAAATAAGTGTCCATCAGGCGATAATACCTGATTAAGTTTAAGGTGACAAATTGTTCGTCAAAAGTATACAGTCGGGAGAAAGGAAGCTGTCGAACTGTAAGTTAGGTTGCATAGAAATCTTTTTATTTTAACCGGTTGCTAAACATAACAGCTGAAACAGTTCGGACATACTCAACAATATCGTCAACTAATTATGAATACAATATTTACACAGCAATACAAAGAAATGTGTATTTTTACTGGCACTTGTGAAAATATGTAGGATCTCCCTTTAAATGTTCATAATAACACGTGTTATTACCCGAAAACAATAGTACCCTTTATTTCTTCAAAGTTCCTTATTTCTCTTTATTTCTTTTGTTTATTTTAAACGAATTTCGCTTCCAGTTGACATTATTAAATGTTCAATGTACGTGTAGATCTCGGTGCCTGGTTTCTATGAGATGATGAAAACGAGACTTGACAACAAAGTCTGGCTAGTCGCGTCACCAGCTGTCAATACACAAGAGTGGACTGTTATTTAAAAGTACTTCACTCATACCAGCCACGTTGTAATATCATACATATATTGAATTGATAGCTATTTAAAATAATAATGGTGTTATCTTCCACCTACAGTAAAAGCGAATTGGAAATGCGCGTCTAACGTTGTTATGTATTCATTACGTAATTTACTTGACGTCAATCGATGTGTCATAGCTATGTTTCACCAAAGTTTCTTCTAGAGTCCAGACACGCCTCTCAATTGTAATCTGTGTTTAGACAATCCTATCTCAACATATTTGCCACTGAGTTTCACTCAATCCCGACCAGAGCAATACCAAGTTGATGGACAAGTTTGACATGGCTCGAATTTGGGAAAATACATATTCATTTAATTATTGTTCAATGAAAGCCATAATCGTACTTAAATTCAAATACATACCATTCGTAACAATTATTACGTTTCTATTATTGACTTTATTCCAATACATGTATGTGCTTATGTATTCGTATGTTTATTAATGTACCTTTACATAGTTGACTTGAATGGTTTAACATCCTGGGCTCAGTGAGTTTAATGGCTGTCCTTTGAAATAGGTGACTGGATTGGTTTGAGATCATGGGCTCAGTGAAGTTCATAAATGTACATTTACTTAGTTGACGTGATTTGTTAAAGACATTTGAATAGTTGGCGTAAATGAAATACAATCTTCCTCTCAATGAAGTTCAGTAGCGTACCTTTTTAGTTTAGGTGATAGGTGTATTACCTTAAGCTTGATTGGTTAACGATATTGGACTAAGTGAAGTACATTTAATTTCCCGTTGAAATATCGTTGTCAGAATGTGTCCCTATTTTATCCATTGTTATGTATGCACTTGTTGCAATATATTAACATGTATAATAATCTAATCGTGTATTTTACGATATTACTACAAGGCAATCGTGTATTGTGCCATATTAAATGTGTGATGTGAAATCCAAGCAGACAGAAATAAAATGGTGACTGCTTGTAAGAAATCATCTGTACATAATTTATATCAAATTTGTGTTAATTGTTATCTTATTGTGGACGCACATTTTAGCATATCGTACAATTCTCTTATACAAAGCGTCTCCTGAGTTCGATCACTTTGTTTACATTCAAAATGCACATGCAGATGACGTCACACGCAAACGCTCCAAGTATGTTGTGTCACTAACATCACCACGCTTGAAAATAAATACAGACATAACAATAATGAGGACAAAACCAGTATAATTGCATTTCAACATCTTACTTTTACTGAAATAATCCAAATGTATCCCTATTACTTTCTATGTTTTGGTACTCTTCATTAAACTTCCACATTAATAGCAAAGTGAGGCAGACGATTGCGCTAGTGTTAACATAACATTTTCATGTATTTGATTAATTTTTAATGAAAATTCTTTTACTTTTTCCAGATTCTCAGCAATGTTGCATGGCACAATCTAAGATAATAAATGTGCGCGCACATCGCGAAGATAGGTGACATGACAATATACACATCTTCAGTGGGTATAACCCGTCTCAATTGGATGATAATTTTATAAAATCTTTTACGTGTAACAGATATGCCGAAATTTATTTGAACAGATTGGTAAACGTTGGTGTGTTTGCTATTCTAGAGTACTTTTTTGTGACCATGCTGCTCAAAAGAAGAATGAAGATAAAACAGAAACTTGTTAAATTGTAAATATAAGTTATAAAAAAGATTAATTGCTGTTTCAGATTGTATACATTTGTTCAGTAAATCAAATATTTGAAGATTTGTAGGCATATCGCCTTTTGCAATCGAGCAACCTCCGCGCAGAGATTTGACTGGAACCAGCATAGCTGGATCAAATCCCTGCCGTCATAACCAATCACGTGTTGATAGCCTAGCCACGTGGTACAATAATTTTACAGTTGTTGTTTTTCTTTTTTTAATTTATGTAATTATTTTACATATTATGAACCATATTTTAATCTCGTATTTGGCGCATGCGTGACCCATCGGGACACACAAGTCTGCCAAGTTTCATCGCTCCAGCACACATACTCCGAGAGATAAGTAAGACTTCAGGCTCCTATTATGGGGTAACTTTTCAAATGATAAAAGAAAATGATACTACTTTTCATAATATGATACTTAAACCAAAAAATAAAATCCTACCAAATCTGGTAATTTTTTCTTGTGATGGCAGAAATTGAATGTGAGAGAAAGAACGACAACTCTGCGTGTAGATTGGCAATCGAGTGCTCTCCGTATTCAAATGTGATGTGTCAATAACGTGTCAACAACGCGCGTAGTGTATATTATAGAGGGTGTGTATGGAACTATCGCTTTTGCGTGAATAACACGCTGTAAATAAACAATTTTGATTAATTAACGGGAATTAAATAACTCTTTGAATGCAAATAACTGCAGTAATTGCATTCATATAAAAAACAATCGTGTTTATATAACCGGTCGATACACGGTAGTCGGAGGATATATATCTTCATACTTAGAAACCAATTAACTCATTAAACGTAGCCAAAGATGAACTCGAAATAGTACAGAAACAACATATCAAATTCATAAAAATAACACGTGATTGGTATTAGTACTAAGCTTAACAAAATTAATAATTGAAGGTATTTTGGGGAAATATGCTTGCATGGAAAATGTACTGATACACAGATCACCTGTCATGACAGTAATTTGACGCCGAAAAAATAAAACGTGTGATTATAAGAAACTGTCGGGCATGTACAAATATTCGGAAATACAGAACACATGTCAGTCATAATGTGTTTTTAAAGCGAGTGTTTCAGAAGAATGGTATATTTATATGAATTCAACCTCTTGAGATTTTACTTAAACAGACATACACGACGCTAGGATCACTAACACATTGACATGCTTAAATCAGCTAAAGACTTTTGTATACATTCGTAGACGTACGGATAACGCAAATGCGCCAAACATGTCTAAACAATATTTAAGAAAAAGACGAGCGTCAAGCTTAATAAACAATGGCGTTTTTCTTGGATGTGATTATTTAGTTTAAACCTATTATTTCAGATCGTTGCATAGAAAGCCTTAGGCTTATTTGAAATTCTCGAGTTCGCTTCCTGGGACTAGAACCAGTCTGTGGGGTAAATCTAATAACGCTCTCGCAGTGGGGAGCGGACCCGCCACTTCCCGATCGCTAGACGGACACCATATCCACTAAACCACTGCGACCGTATAATTATGTGATTATTTAACAGATTAACATAAAATAATACAAGTTTGTTTGTCAGCGCCTTATGGGTAAATATGAGTTTGGTGACGTAGTATAAAATACAATGACGGGCTATCAATGTCATAAGTTGTTTAAGAAAAATCGTTGGGTTAAACACCAATATGCGAAGGGCTTGAACACAAGGGCACCGACACAAATAATAGTTACAATAAGCAGACGTGAACATGCATTAGAAATAATTTTTTCGCTCATTACAACATGTTAACAATGTTGAAGAAAACTAGAATTTTATATTTTTCCGATATTTATTATTTGGTTATTGGATAAAACAAAATTAACACAACTTAAAATGTTAAAATATAACACAAACTAAGGAAATGGACTAAGCTTAAAAAGAATAAAATAGAAATAATGGCATAGGCGCAGCGATTTTGATGTATAAAAATCTCATAAATGGCGTATTGCATTATATTGTCGAGTCACATCTACGTAACGTGATCTAGTCTTTCAGGAAGAATGTGTTTGATTTATGTTCAGAATATGTTCTGTTCACAGTGTGTGATCTTGTAATTAATTTAAACGTTTGCATTAAATTAAAAAAAATCTAATGAGTAGCGGGCTGAAATTCGTTTGTCTTCATTTTATGCAATAAACATGTTTAATTTAGATAGAACCATGTCGGATGTATCCTTATCCGTAGGAAGTATTACGCAAAGTTTAATTGTCCTTAGTTTCGTTAAAACATATTCAATTAAAACTCACATTACATACATATAGTATAATATATTTACAAATAATAATACCTGCACTGAATTAAAGGGGATCAGAGGTCGCCGTGGTGTAATGGATATGGTGTCCGCCTTGCGACCGGGAGGTCACGGGTTCGATCCCCACCGTGGGAGCGTTCTTTAGATCTCCCCCAAAGACACCAAGTACTGGTTCTAGGCCCAGAAAACGGACTTGAGAGCGTTTATATACGCCTAGGGCTTTCGATGCAATCGAGCTAAAATAAATAGGTTTAAACTAAAGGCGACTCAAAAACGGCATTGTTTAAATAAATTGCTTTTTTTTCAACATTAAATATTTATCTCGGTTGATTTAAAAGACCACACAGACTCAAAATCAACGAATATTTCGTACAATATTTCGAAATATACAGTTTACACACACAAACTAAAATGTTCCTTATGGCAATAGACAAAGTTGAACGCTAGATGTGGTCTGGTAAAATAGATTTAACACACCATACAACATGCTCTTGTTAAATTATTTGTGGGATAATATATTCAACACATGAATAGATATCGTGGCGGGAAATTAAAATGGAATATATTGTTCCATTAAAAAAAATTAAAACAAACATTTTGTATCTCGTTAAATCTGGGGAACCGTACCACATCTAGCGTTAATTTGTTGGTTATTGCTAAAAGGAACAATTTTACGAAATATGTAACTTTACGAAATATTTTGTTGATTTTTATTATTTATGTTACTTTAAAGGGATCTTTTCACGCTTTGGTAAATTGACAAAATTAAAAAAATTGAAAATCGCAAATTTTCGTTTTAGTTATGATATATGTGAGGAAAGAGTAATACTGAACATTTACCACGCTCTAATATAGCCATTATACGCATCTTTTGACGATTTTAAAACCTAAAAATTATAAAGCGTTGCAACGCGAAACGATTGAATAATTTGGAGAGTTCTGTTTTTGCCGTTGAATTTTGTGAAACTACGAAGATTGCTTATATAAGGTATAAAATACGTCAAGACTGTGTACTCGGCGGAAAAGCTCAGTAGGCTAAAGCGTTTTTACTTCAGGACTCTGGCAGGACTCCGGGGGTCAATGGTTCGAAACCTGCTCCGGGCAATGTTCTTTTCCTTTTTTAAATTTTATTCTTGATTTTTTACTGGAGCTTTTACGATCCAATGTTTACATTTACCAAAATAAAGCATTTAATGAATAAGTTAAAAAATGCCAAAATCTGTGAAAAGGCCCCTTTAATAATGACGCTCATAACTGTCAGCAACTTACAATGCCTTCGCTAGTCAGAACCATAAAGTAACTAGAAATGATGTTTCGTTATTATTTTATACATGAACAAAAGTAAGTTTTATTTTAAAACATGCATCTTAAATGAATCATAATATAAACATCATAGAGTTTTGATAAATACAAATATTTATCTTATATACTAGCATACTTAAACAGGGACATATCCAAACAAAGGGATGAGAAACTCACTGAACCGAAGAACAAGCTAACGCGTTGTTACGCAAAAGGGAAACGAGACTTGCGACCCAACGAGACTTCGCGCGACAAGGCAAATTTTCACAGCCGCCATTTTGACAAAGCGAGACCGTGACAAAGCAATCGAGACAGAATAAGATAACAAATTAACCAAGTGTTGCCAACACAGAAGTATTCATTGCAAAGGTTTGTTTAGTTTGATACATCTTATTGTTTCATTTGTTTTCGACTATGCTTTGTATTTACTTATAAAACAACGGTGGGTATTTTCACCAAATCATGCGTTTCATTGTTTACACTTCCATAATCCGAGAAACGTGTGTCGTGGCTTTTTTCAAAAGGCTTGGTCAAATAAAGCTCTATACTATTCATGTTGGTATTCTTACAAACGTTACATTTCAACGCTTTGTGAGATGCAAATTTTATTTGCATTATTAGCAAATTCATGATTATGAATGAGCACAAAGGCAATACAATTTTAGTCATTTTTATATTTTACCGCTTTCAGTTTCATCAACATATGCCGTGGCTCTTTTTTAAAGGCTCAGTCAATACTAGCCCTATATATATCATGTTGGTATCTTTACAAACGTTACATTTCAATGCATTGTGTGGTGCAAATTTAATTTGCATTATTTGCAAAGGTATAATTTTGTATTAGCTCAAAGATTATACAATTTTAGTCATTTTTTATTTTGTAATCACTATCAGTTTGATCAACATATGTCGTGGCTCTTTTCGAAAGGCTCAGTCAATACTAGCCCTATATTAATCTTATGGGTATCTTTACAAACATTACATTTCAACGCATTGTGTGATGCTAATTTTATTTGTATTATTTGCAAATTCATGATTTTGAATGAGCACAAAAGCAATACAATTTTAGTATTTTTTTTATTTTTTTACCACTATCAGTTTCATCAACATACGTCGTGGCTCTTTTTGAAAGGCTCAGTCAATACTAGCCCTATATATATCATGTTGGTATCTTTACAAACGTTGCATTCCAATGCATTGTGTGGTGCAAATTTAATTTGCATTCTTTGCAAAGGCATAATTTTGTATTAGCTCAAAGATTATACAATTTTAGTCTTTTTTTTAAATTTTGTAATCACTATCAGTTTGATCAAACTATGTCGTGGCTCTTTTCGAAAGGCTCAGTCAATACTAGCCATGTATTAATCTTATGGGTATCTTTACAAACATTATATTTCAACGCATTGTGTGATGCTAATTTTATTTGTATTATTTGCAAATTCATGATTTTGAATGAGCACAAAAGCAATACAATTTTAGTCATTTTTTTATTTTTTTACAATTTCAGTTTGATCAACATATGTCGTGGCTCTTTTCTAAAGGCTCAGTCAATACTAGCCCTATAGTTATCATGTTTGTATCTTTACAAACGTAACATTTCAATGCATTGTGTGGTGCAAATTTAATTTGCATTATTTGCAAAATCATAATTTTGTATTAGCTCAAAGATTATACAAATTTAGTCATTTTTTTATTTTGTAATCACTATCAATTTAATCAAATATGTCGCAGCATTTTAAGAAAGGCTCAGTCAATACTAGCCCTATAATAATCATGATGGTATCTTTACAAACGTTGCATTTCAATCTATTGTGTGGTACAAATTTCATTTGCATTATTTGATAAATCATAATTTTGTATAAGCTCAAAAACAATACAGTTTTAGTCATTTTTTTTATTTTATAACCACTATTAATTTGATCAACATATGTCGCAGCATTTTTGGAAAGGTTCAGTCAATACTAGCCCTTTATTAATCTTGTTGGTTTAAATTCATATTGTTTTATATTTTCAGTGTGCTGAAAAGAAGCAAAAG
Organism: Dreissena polymorpha; assembly: GCF_020536995.1. Taxonomy (NCBI): domain Eukaryota; kingdom Metazoa; phylum Mollusca; class Bivalvia; order Myida; family Dreissenidae; genus Dreissena; species Dreissena polymorpha. The sequence goes on from NC_068360.1 coordinate 36,635,730, forward strand.
AGGGTCTCTTGCTCTTTAGACGGAAAGTTTGACCCCGCAAAGGAAAATGTCATGACGCAAGCGAAACTTGGGCGTACAAACCCAGGTCATTTCCACATTTAGAACTTTTAATGGTTGAAAAACATTGTGGACTTTAAATAGTGCTGACATACATGTGTGTTCACAGCTATGCCAAGGATACTGATACTGTCTGATTCAACTGGGAAATTGGATTCCTTTCTTTTCCTGAGACGTACCTTGACCATCCCAGCACTAAGATGATGTTACTATATTCATGTCTACTATATAAAGCAGTGGCGACAACAAACTTCGCAAACCTTCAGACTTGCCGAAGACAAAAGAAAATTCAGTATGAATTAGTTTTAAATATTCAATTAATTAAATTAAACTGTTGCATTTTTTCATAAATGAACACATTCCAGCAGTGAATATCTCTGCTTAACTCAAAAGTGACTGTTAGATCTTTGATCATGTAAATCAAAAATGTGTTCCCAAAACTCATTATAAATATAAAATTTTCAAACTTGTTTAAACAAGATAATTTGGTATTTAATTTTAGTAAGCTTTTTGTATTGCTGTAGGCTTCGAATAAATCTTCTGCATTACCATGTCAGGAGGAATCTCAATCTTTTGTTGTTGAAATAATAAATAGAAAATTGTTAGTATTATTATCAAATTTGTGTTGTTCTATTTCACATTGCAAATGGCTACTTGTGCAAAATCTTTTACAAACATGTGATTTTTTACATGCTATTTAGTTTTTAAAATATTTACTTTAACTGAATGCTCATTACACTTAGTAACATGAATGTATTGTTACACTTACTCTTAAACTTAAATAATACCAAAATTACCTATCATGCATGAACTAATGTGTATGTTTCAGTGATTAACTGATTTATACTGAGAAATAAAACATAAACGACTTTTATGAACTGCCTTGCCTTCAAATTCTGTTGATTTTTGTTCAATACTTGAACACGAAATCACGAAAAGACTTTCAGTACTACTATGGATATCATGTTCAAAAGGAGTCCAACAGAATAATATAATGGCATGCGAAGCTTCATTGTCTCGGATGATAAAGAACAATGATACATTTTAAATTGTAAGCAATTGGCAGGCGTTAATAATGTTGATATTTTTCACACAGCAGAGTAACATTTTTAATTAATTAAAAGACCGGTCTTTGCTACATGCACATATGTGCGATAAACAATAGCAATTGAAACCCTGTGAAACAAATGGTATTGTTACTCGTCAACGCATCCGGTAATTGGGGTCCGTGTAGCATACTGCGTGTTAATATTACTAATTATTTATTTACAAGACAAACAAGGCAAAATTGAACGAATATATATTTGTTTATTAAACAACGAAAGTTGAATATTGCGAAACAACTATCACCATCAATGAGCGAAATCGCTCGCAATCGAATGAATCTGCTTTCCTTCAGCTACATGAAGGTCAGTCTGGCTGCACAGGTTCTGAGCGACTCTGTTGGTGAATATTAAAATGGCATGCGAAACTTTGCTGCGTCGGAGGTTAAAAGAACAGTTATACATTTTGAGTTGTTTGCACTTAACATGTCTTGATTATATTGCTATTTAAAACAAAACATGGTAACATTTTAATTCTATTAAAAGACCGGTCTTTTGTTCATGCACATACGTGCGATAAATAACGGCAATTTAACCCTGGCGAAACAACCGGCAATTAATATTCATCAAAGGGTCCGATCATTGGGTTCCCGTTCGACATACTGCGTAATAATTAGACTAAATAATGATGGATTTTGAGATCAACAACGCAACAATTGAACGAATAGGTACTTGTTAATTTAACGTAATATAATTTGAATCCGAAAAAACGAAACCCGCTCAATAAGCGAAATCCCTCGCAATCGATATTATCAAATCTCGCGCACCGGTTTATTATCGCTACACAGGGACCAATCGATCGAGATAATCAAATCTCGGTTTATTTTGCGTGCTGTAACGGGATATCGCGAGGTTGCTAATCCCGTTGTTTGTATAGGTCCCTTGTATAACATTGTAGTTTGAATTAGGACACATTCTTATGACTGTAATTTCGCTGCGATCGGATAAGTGGCATGTTCCGTTAGTAAGTTGAATAATATCGGGCGTATGTTTGCATTGTAAACAAGTTGTTATTAAAATAAAGATACAATGTGGTGTTGGTGTAACTTTTACTATTTTACTAAGTGAATGAGGGTTGAAATGCTATGAAACACTTTCTGCACCAATTAAAATATTTATTGAACATATTCCATATTTGTTTTCGGCTATTAGGCTAGATTATTTAATATACATAGAAAATATTGCAGACATACACACACACACAAAGTATAAAGAAATGGAAAAAAGAAACACCATACAATAAAATAAACAAACAAAACAAGAAAGAACAAAGAAATGAATATGCATTGTTATAATGAAATATAAACACATACATCATATAAGATTTACAGAAAGCGAAAACCTAAGCACAATCGAGGGACACCACACATAATCAATTGGTCACTGTCGGCTCAGGAACTACTTTAAAGTACCCCGTGTAACCTTAGGTAAACTTAATGTTCCCCGGGTACGAAAAGTACCCCGAGTACTCAGAAGTATTCTACAATGTACCCCGGATACGGAAAATACGCACCCGGTCATACTCCGGAATACTTTTTAAAACCGGTATATATTTTCTGTACCCCACATACTTTGCAGTATTTTTTTTTTTAATTACACCGGGTACTTGAAGTAGTATCTGAGCCGACAATAACCAATCGAGCATAATTTACTATTGTTTAATTAAATCATTTTATATTTCGAGTCCGCATTGAAGACGTAGATTAAGTTGAAAGGCGGTAATGTATGTGCTCATTTGTTTACCATATGAGTGTTTTGGTACATGCAGAAATTTGTTTGTATAGGTCCCTGACTAAAACAAGTACTACTGCTTGTAACAAGCATTCGAATTTGCAAAAAAGAAACACTCTTGGTCAATTCCGACACACACTCCGCAATGAATTATACATACACGTCATTTTGATATCAAGCACGTATTAGTATTCCCGAAAATGTATTAGTATAATGACCGTAATTTTGATCAAAGTAACTTGTAGAGGTGGTTTCCATCCAGACAATGTCACCCATGACCATCAGCACATAGGCCTGCAGTGACGAGCACTGGTACAACCCATCAGCTCCGTAGTGAGCTGACCTCTGAAGAGACTTGTTGTTGTGTACAATCTCCAGATAAACCCATTTGTTACCCTGGGTGCAATAATGTACGACAAAGTTGTGTACACCGGCAACAGAGGCGGTGAACTTTCCTGTTCCTTTGGCATAGCCTTGACCTTCGTTGACTTCCACTCATGCAAACACTACATCTTGACCAGAGTTGACAGTTATAGAGGAGGCGAGCTGGGCACGAAACAGTACTGTTGGGGTCTTCATATCTCCTGAAATAACAACGCTTACAATGAGCAAAATATATTTTGTTGGAATCGTTTCATATCAATATCAGTTCTTATGCGCTTTGTTTCTAACGTTTAACTATTATACGGTTTACTTTGTCTGACACCCGTTTGCCTTTTATTAAGCTATGTCGACCATTTAGTGCATTAGAGAACCAAACTAGGGTGAGTGTTTCTAAGTTACATATTTAGTTTTATGTGTACATTTATTCATCATGTTTAGTTTACGATATATAGCATCGCTTATTCATACCGTTGGAAAATATTTGGGGGGATTTGAATTAAATACAACCTTTTTTTGTAATTATAAAATGACATAGTGGATATGACTCCTTGAAAATCTCTGTTGAAAGGCTCAACAATGTGCAAAAAAAATTGCTGAACCAATGGGAATTGTGATTTAAATCATACAAATGATACTTATATAGTACATACAATATCACCAACACAGCAACAACCGTTTGAGAATCTTATGTTTAAGTTATAAATACATGACCTAATACAAAAGTGCAATACGGCTTATTTAGCAAATGAAGTTTTTAAATGCTAAAAAATGCCGTTCAATTTTACCTTTAAAGCGCTCCACTCTGTCCTCCATTTCTTTAATCGAACGTCCTGATTCAGTCAGGATGTGAGACAGAGATTTTGACACGTTTGTCAATGTTGTTTTAATGGTATCGCCCAATGTTGCTTCCTTTGAAATCTGCTTACGTTCCATTAATTCAATAGCAGTGTTGACTTTTTCGTTTTTATTTTGAAGCTCCCTCAATGCATCCACAACTTTTGTATTAGTTTCCTTTATGTCTTTGAGCGTTTGTTCCAATGCAAGCTCATTGCGGAAAACTCGCTCCAACAACATCTCTTCATCATGATATCTCGAGCATACAGGACATGCGGGCTCCGCTGCAAATGCTGTCATGGCGAGATTCAGTACAAAACCCCCCCAATTTCATTTCTTTCTTCATTTTAGATCCAACAGGCTTTAGATGTTCAATAGTTGTTTCTCTTGACGCGATGTCGTCGAGACCATGTGCAACACACGAATGACGCACAAACACTATCGTTGGTAGTTATACGTATAATGTTACAACAAGGTCAATAAAATAAAATTAATTCATTGAGGTTAAACAGTCGCATCGTTTTGGTAAATTTATTCGAGAGAAAATTAAAATGACAAAGTCATCATACATTTTGCCAATTGTCTTTAAACATCTGAAGTTTGAAAATGGATAAACCTACGATGTATCATGTTTTTGACTAATGAAACTCGATAGACATCATCAGATGAGAAACTTTTGTTATCATCTGCTTTAATTTATTAAATCGACCAACTGTCTATACAATACATTACATGTAACGTCACAACACTAAACATATAACACATTTAAACGTAGGTCGCTATATTGAAACCGTAACGTCCTTTGAACAAAGCATTCTGAGCACAGCAATATAATTCAGTAAGTTTGATATCAACGCTCGGTGGAACATAACCTTAAAACAAGTATTGAGGGTATAAATTTAATTTTTAACACAATACCTTTTTTGTAATCGTGTTTATCTTTTCTTATATTTGATGCAAAATACAATATATTATGTAGCTGACTAATTAATATTTTTGTTAATAACACCATTATTTTATTGTAGACTAAACACTTGTTCTTGCATCTGAAAACTAATACTTCCAATTGCGTGTCATAATTTAGGATCGGGTAATCAGCATTGTTAACGCTCTGGTGCGTTTGCTTTGTCATTTCACGTTACCAAAAATGTTAATGTGAAAATAAGTAAATAAAATGAAATTTAATAAGGCTTGGTTTTACATTTAGAATTAATCAAGTAAATCTAGATTCAAATGTGATACAATATATAAAGCAGCTGAATGTTTATTTCTTAATAGTTGTTTGGGGTAATTAATTAAATGTAGTCAATATTTCAATGACACAATACAATACAAGTAGCTAAAATATTACTTTTCTCTAGTTCGTTCTATTCATTTAAACAATGTAATGATATTAAAGCAGTTTGTAATATGTTTTGTGTTTGACGAAATTGAGCATACATAAATTGGCTAAATACAGTATTATGTGTGATAGGATCGTTTCGTGCCCGGGTTCCTTTACTATCCAAATTAAAGAAGGTTATAATAAATGACTAGAAATGGCGCGGCAGAGGCCGACGCGTATACCCACGCCGCATGTATGACCCAGGGGTGCCCCAGGGTTGGTAATGGGCCCATGCATAGTTGAGATTTACCTTATTGACATAAGAGAAGTTCAGTATCAATTAAAAGTGAATCGGTGTATTAATGAAGAAGTTATGGTAAAAGGCAATTTTGGGTGGGTGTGGCCTATGTGGGCGGGGCGCCCCATGTTTGGTAATGGGGCCATGCATAGTTGAGATTGACTGTATTGTCATACGAGAAGTTCAGTATCAAATAGAAGTGAATCGGTGTAGAAATGAACAAATTATAGTAAAAAGCAATTGTGGGTGGGTGTGGCCTATGTGGGCTGTGCGTCTAAGGGTTGGTACTGGGGCCATGCATAGTTGAGATTGACCGTATTGTCATAAGAGAAGTTCAGTATCAATTAGAAGTGAATCGGTGTAGAAGTGAAGAAGTTATAGTAAAAGGCAATTTTGGGTGGGTGTGGCCTATGTGGGCTCAGGGTTCGTAATAGGGCCCACGCATAGTTGAGAATGACCGTTTTGTCGTAAGAGAAGTTCAGTATCAATTAGAAGTGAATCGGTGTAGAAATGAAGAAATTATATTAACAGGCAATTTTGGTGGGTGTGGCCTATGTGGGCAGGGCCCCCCAGGGTTGGTAATGGGGCCATGCATAGTTGAGATTGACCGTTTTGTCATTAGAGAAGTTCAGTATCAATTTGAAGTGAATCGGTGTAGAAATTAAGAAATTATAGTAAAAGGCAATTTTTGGTGGGTGTGGTCTATGTGGGCGCCCAAGGGTTGGTAATGGGGCCATGCATAGTTGAGATTGACCGTATAGTCATTAGAGAAGTTCAGTATCAATTTGAAGTGAATCGGTGTAGAACTAAGGAAATTATAGTAAAAGGCAATTTTTGGTGGGTGTGGTCTATGTGGGCGTGGCGCCCCAGGGTTGGTAATGAGGCCATGCATAGTTGAGATTGACCGTATTGTCATAAGAGAGGTTCAGTATCAATTTGAAGTGAATCGGTGTAGAAATGAAAAAATTATAGTAAAAGGTAATTTTGGGTGGGAGTGGTCTATGTGGGCGGGTGCCCCAGGGTTTGTTATGGGGCCATGCATAGTTGAGATTGACCGTATTGTCATAAGAGATGTTCAGTATCAATTTGAAGTAAATCGGTGTACAAATTAAGAAGTTAATGTAAAATAACATAAAGAAATGAGTGAAAATCTCTGACCCGGCCCCACCCCAACCCCCATAACTTTTGACCCAGGGGTCAGATCAAAATTTTAAATAGTGCAGGGTCGCACATATGCTCATAGCTACCATGTGTGTAAGTTTTAAGGTTCTAGTGCTTATAGTGTAGGAGGATATAGTGGCCAGGACGGACGGACGGAAGACGGAGATAACCACAATATCCCCACTTTTTCTCCGAAAAGCGTGGGGATAATAACTTACTAATGGTCGTTTTTACTCATTTATTTTATCTCTTATGACTATACTAAATATCAGAGTATGTAACCCTGGAATATATAGCTGTATTATGAGTGCATCGGGATTAACCTGATTTCCTTGCCCAACTGATGTGAAGACCGACCTAAACTTACATTATTAAATAAAGTTTATATCAGAAAATATATAAACTTGATTTTGTTACAACTATATACTTTTAATAGTTTTACAAAATAAGACAATACGTATAGTATTGTTGACATCAATATTATATATAAAATAATAAGTATAATTAATCTATGAAGGAACATTTTTAAGGGAGGAAATTCACCTAACACAAAGGGGGGTAATATCATCCTGTTACATATGTAAAACAATTGTCAATGTTGTCAGGCTCAATGCAAAAAAAAACTCTCACACACTCACAGGAAGGAAAAACAGTTGTTGCATATAAATTAAGATGTCTTCAAAACCTGTAAATGGTTTCGGTTGTTAATTGATTAATCTTTGCAAACTGTTAACCTGCTTTATTGTTAGTTTAAGTCAACTACACAATATGCCAAATACTGTAAGCCTTCATACATTCATACAACAACTTCGTTCTGTTGACATTGGCTATGTTCTTGTAACACATCAGTTGTTTGTATTTGCGTTTATGTTTTTAGGCCATCGATGCATAGGTAGGTTCTTGTTTAAACACTCAATAAAGCTTCTATAATATTAATTAATGTCCATCAAGATCAATTTACGGTATGTCATTTACAAATGAGAATAAATAATGTGATAACCAATAACAACGTTATTGCTGCACTGCTTTTTAAACCGATAAGTTGTATTATTGAGGATACATATCCAAATAAAAAGGGAAAGCAATGGTTTGATGGTGACTGTTAAGCGGTTGAAATGAGCTCAATGAGTGCTCTTGCTCGTTTTCAAAGGCATCGACATTCATAGAATCTAAGGAAAAGTTTCAATGCGAAAATATGTGTAATACAAATCGACAGTATCGTGAAAAAAATGGATAAAAGCGGAACGTTTATAATTAACAGTTAATCTGGGGACAATTTAATCAGCATACTAATAAAATGTTTTCTATTAAAAAAATAATTTATACAACTACGATTACAAGTAAGCATCTCATTAACTGTACAAAATATCCACGATATCTCACAAACCCTCTTGTGTGATTTCAGAGGTATGCGTGTAGCTGCTAAAATCTTCATCTTATATAATATTTAACTTATGAAAGAGACTCTTACGATGGAGCATACAAGATTTATAAAGCCTTTATGCTTCTGCGTTCGAAACGAGAAAAGTGATATAAACGAGTGTACACACCTACAAGAAAGTACATTATTAATTGTAAAAATATCCACGAAATAGATCTCAAGCAAAAAATAGGCAATGGCGTTTCCAAACAAACTCTTTGGGTGATTTAAGAGGCATGCCTGTAGCTGTTAAAATGGTTACACTGCACCAAAGAGAAGTACGTCATTGCATCGAAAACCTCAACCAATCTGATACTGAGTTCCTAAGTCACCGCGCTAAGTGCTTCATGTTCTCTCATATGAAACTTATGAAAGAGATTCTTATGTTGGAGCAACACAGTCATCCAGGATTTATCAAGCTTTTTGGCTACTGCGCTCGAAACGAGGAAAGTGATACCATGGATCTCAGCGAACGAGGAGTAATTAGAGTATATGAGCTAGGAACGAGAATCTCTGGCGACAGTCTGCAAACCTTAATTTGGCGGGAAAAAATCAGCATATCTTGCATTTGGTTAGATTTCATCATTTTTATAAATGTTCAACCCTTTGATCATTGCGAATACGAGTTTTAATGCGAAACAAACCTGAAGTTCATGTTCAAAGTGTACTCTAAAGTGTTTCTCTGCCCAACATCATTGTCAAACACTTTGTATGGCGATCTTAGACTTGTATAAGAAAGACTTGATGACTATTGTTTTCCAACTGAAGAAATGATAGCTTTACTGGACAAATTACGCACCTTCAATATTTGATTACCGAACGGTCTATACTTTCAATTACCTTATATATATTTAATCACGTAGAAATAACAGTATGTGGCTTAAATTGAATTTTTAAATGCTTTCTGAAATCATTGAAGTGATTTACGTTGAAAAAATCATAACACATACTACAGTTCCGATTAAGATTATTTTAAATCTTGAATTTAGGCAAAATACAATATACTTTGAACACATAGGCATAAGTACTCACACAACAAAATGCTTAAGATTTACCGGTATTTATGTATTGAAACCCTTTTTTATTGGCAATTGGTCTTGCCTTTACGGACCAGGCGTTGTTTCTGATGCTGTTTATTCTTAAAATCACTGCCCATATTAAGTAGTACTTTAATACGTCAACGACTACTTGACTAGTTGTTAACCAAAAAAAGGCATATATCAAAACAGAACACAATATTAAAAAAAACTTAGTTATTAATATTACCCATAATACTACTTGTATTTAGAAAACATGTTGTTTTTTTAACAACTACTAAATCTTCAGTTGAGAGTGTTGTGATTATGCAAAATATGCGATTATATTGGCTTAGCGTTTCATTAACAGTTTTGATATAAGTGTTGGCTTTTAAAGGTATATATTATCAGTTGTCATGTCGATATTCTTATCGGAACGTTCAGACACTCTGCGAGAAACACATGTTCAGTGCTATGAACGGAATTGGTGAGTTTTCATGAAACCTCGTGTTATATACTCGCTGTTCAGTTAATGAATATGTACAAGGTTAAGTTAAGCTTGGTAAAATATATTGCTGCGACTTCTGGAACGTTAGAACTATCTGACTTCCATTGTCTTCAAAAGAACTTGTCTTGAAAAACATATGCTACTTTTACAGCACCAAGACATAATAAATCGTAATCCATCATCTTATATCATGATTGCTTTTTGGTATATTAACCTCTATAATGACGTCCTGGTATGTTTGTAACGAGTATTTCTGAACTGTTGTCCAACTTTTATGTTTCAGATTAAACATCAAATAGTTTTAATATGTATGTCATTGTTTCGACAAAGTATTACATAGCATTAAAAAACATGAGTTTCATATCGCTTGCATTTAACTTTACAAAAGCCTTGATTAGACCTATATTTGCTTTGTTGTATATATGATGGTACCCATCTAGTAATTGCTTCAAGTCTATTCGTGTATTTTTATCTCACAAAAAACTACTAAAAAAGCCCAATGCTCAGTTCAACACAGTTATCATTACTTCTATAACACTTATATCATGCGCAACATGCATATTATTAAGTTAGCTTCCAATGCGTTATACTTATTCCATGTTTATTTTAATTTGTATACGTTTCATGTTTTGTCATTTTTAGGGAGAAGTACTGGTACATGATAATTCATCCAGGATTTTCTCACACACCATATTGGGTATCATATCCAGCATTTTTGCAGAACATTGGCCATGAAACGGCCGTTCCAATAATAAAAACAACAAGCGCGCCTAAATTGACCCAAATGGTTTTCGGGGATAATGGAAGTACAGCTCTGATGATTTAATCAGGTCAGTCAATAAGCAATTTATATATTTTTTCAACATGGCTTGCGCACGTAACGCTTATATCTTTATTACAATTTCAGAAATAGAAAATCTACTAAATGTTAGTCGAAAGAATGCATTTAATTTTCGACACCAAATCATTGGTTAATATATTACAAGTACAGTATGGGCGTAAGGTCAAACTGTAGTGTTCACAATATAAAGTCTGATATACTTACTATTTTAACATTACAAACAAAGTGCCTGTTGCCGAGTGACAAATGTTCGGTCTTGTGAACTCGATTTAAAGCTTTCATTGTAATTAATGTGCGTCCAGATATAGTGGTGATGTCTTAAAATTGCTTCTGAAATGACATTTTTGTCATATCGACCATTATCTTATTAATGGAAATGTTTATAGAATGCCGGTGAAAGGTGCATCATAATTGATAGAGTCATCGAAAAACATACATTTTAGAATTGTAAGTGCAAACGTTAGCTTCTTAACATGGACATCCAGAATAAACAAAAAGTGGGCTCGTAAAGATCAATACGTCGCAACGAAAATGAAACAATTCTGCTATCTCATTTGCTTAAAACAATCAACACATCAAGACGTCTGAAAACTGCGGGCGTTGTTAAATAAAATTCAACACGTTGCGTCCAAGCTTTGCGAATACTGTTGCTTAATCTAATAGTCTGGGAAACAATTGTTTTTGCAATCAAATATTCATGCCAATCAACACTCCAACTTCCGAGTTTCCGTAGTCAACGAAGCGACCGTCCCTTAATTTTGAAACCCAACGATTATATGAATTGTTCATACATCGTTGACACAAATATAATATATCCAGTTAAGGTTCTCCTTCTAAAGCGCTTTCACCAATCTTTTGTTGAAGTCAAATTATAATACTACAAAGCACAAATTTGTCAGGTTATGGACGCGTGACTTCAGTATATTTATGACATCAATTTCTACTCAGATTAAAACGAACACGATGACATTAAACTATATTTGTTCTTGTCTCTCAGAAAATTGTTCAATCAAAAGCTCACATATATTTAAATGGAACCTTTCTGAATGACTATCGACACAAGCAAATTTAAGAGGGGGAATTATCGCCTGCTGACATAATATACAGTGTCCTGAAATGGACTCTTTCAGCGAAATAAAACCAACATAACTTTATTGTTATGTTCTAATCCGTTAGGCATGTGTTAAATACATTCTACAATATTAAAACAAAACTGCGGTACTCAACTCTTTAACATTTTTTCCAATGTGAGGAAAATCCATGCAAAGGATTTCATAACAAAACCATTTTTCCGCTTGAGGATAGGTGTACTGAAATATTCGTTTAAATCGTCCAGCCTTGAGACTGCTTTGTTATCGAAATTGCCATATGCAATGTTTTCAAAATTTACAAACAGAGGTAAAACGATCTCACGAAATAAACAAAAAAAAACAAGGCTGTGTAATGATCGTTTTAGTCTGAATGTGCTTCTTCACTGAAGTCAATTTTAAGCCTTCATGGCCATTAATTTGCGTTTGGACGATATGGTTCAGGTATTAAAAACGTTATTCCTGGCGCATACGTGTCCATCAAGCGGCAATGTCTGATTAAGTGCAATGCTCCCCAATTGTCAATAAATAGTATAAAATCGGGAGAAAGTTACTTGTCGCTGTCGAACTGTAAGTAGAGTTGCATAGAAGTAGGTTTCACGCTATGCTCGTTGTTTAAAAGGCTTAGCAAAACTATAAACGAAAACATTAACATATCGCAATCTCGTTTGTCGACAAACATCAACACATCATTCTGAAAATTCTGATTAACAAACGACAAGTTGCGTAGGATTGTCGCGGAGAATGTTCCTTAATAAAATCATGCAACTCTTGTCTGAGAAAACTACATGGTTGCAATTAAATATGGGAGTGCTTCTGTGAAAAGGGGGTTTACTGCAAGTACGCAAAGTGTCGTCCCAGATTAGCGTGTGCATTCCGCACAGGCAAATCAGGGACGACACATTGACGCAACTTGATTTTCATATTATTATACACCCCCTTACTCAATAAATATACTTAAATACATCATAAATTAAATAAAGGTTTTACACTCAAAATATGTCATACCTTACCTTTGCCGGTTACGTTTCTGATATATGGCTGTTTTATAGTATTGTATTAGTTTGTCTGCCATAAACAAAATCACTTTACAGTGTGCAAACATACTTGTGCAAATTATTTGATTGCTCCTTTTAGCCCGAGAAGTTAAACTTGTGTTGATTGAAAAAAAAAATGCAGTAAGAGATAAAGCAGTGCCATTTCAAGCAATGTTGTTTAAAGAAAGTAGTCGAACTCAGGTTGAGACGTCAACAGTCTACTTGTACATTTGTCAGTTATTGTAAACTCATTTACGTTGAGATTTTTTTTCTGCGTCCATCGAATGGAAGGGACTATGATGTTTTTTTCCAATAAATTAGACAATCATCACGTGGTTTGATATGTTTACTGCATTAACGTGAACCCTGGTGTACCTAAACAGTATATATGTAATGTTTGCAAACATAGACAGTTCACAACCAATTGTGTTTAATTTGCCTATTAGTCCATGAAAAAGATGCATAAGGAAACACGTATTTTGTATCATTTATACTCCGTTCTATGGCTCGTTGTATTTCATAATCAGTTCGTCAGTACAAAAACGAAACAAGAATTCCGCTCTGTGTGAACAAACTGATCATATATACAAGTATGCAATTAATATTAAAGTTATAAAAATGCTTACAAAATCTCATTCCTAACTGCATTCAAACAGATGTGACAACTTTACATTTTTTTTAATGGAAAACCTATATCATGACGATATATTCTCTAAACATACCATAAAACGGTTCCAAAATGTATTCAAACATCAATATATTTGATGGAAGTTTGGGGCAAGTTTATTGTTTTAGGAACGTATTATCGTTAATGAAAAAATTAATAAACGAAGACTATAAGAAGCATATCACTGTCTTTTATAAATTTGACTTAATATAAAAGAAATTTTAGTAATTTCATGTGTGTATTAATCTAAAATTGTACTAGACTTGCGTCCCGATCAAATGAAAATGTCTTGAATAAAAAGTAATGTTGCAAATGGGAATATTTTCAAACGAAGTTCAAACAAGTATGAAAATTATAATTTTATTATGAAACTGTTACCCCGCTTCCGGAGAGATGAAACGCAGAAGTAAACATCGTATAAATTGGGAATGCGGGAATTACTGCATCTTAATACATGTTCACGACGCAAACAGGGATAGGGCTCGGCCACCAAACATTTGAAAGTGCTTAAACTGTTCCATTTCTTGCAGCGGTAGCGCCCTTTTAATATTTCAGTATTATTTAATATTATGTTTTGATGCATTAAATAAGTATTTATACCAAATTGAAAATTGAAATTCGGAAATATAAAATAGCAAATATACAACCCAAGTAACACAGGAAAATACAATAACTTCCATTTGGTGCGAATATGTATTGTGGCTGATGGCATATGTAATTAAAGTTTTCATTTTGAAGACTCTCGTTTAGTATTAAGAGTATAACACCCACAGACAACGAATGATTTAAGTGACGGGTAAATCGATTATTGACCATTTATGTTATTACTTTCCATTCGGATTTATTAAAGGTAATTACACTAAAGGACCCGCGTCCATCAAACTGGGTCATATGCCGTATATAGCCAACTTAACACCAGATCAGCCTGCGAACTTGCAAAAGTGTGCCATCCTTTACCCTTTGTCCTTTCTAACTAAACTGTCTGCAGGAAGGAAGACAATTATTGTACGTAGATTTAAAGGAAGTTGTCTGATTTGCATGTTACTGGGCGTTTTGCTTAGACGATTGTGCATTCAATTATGGTACTTTCACGGCCGTCAATCATGCGCGCCACCCTCTGTTTTGAGATGCATTAATAAATGAGCCAATGCTACTTCCGAGGTGGCTCTCTGGTTTTGTAATTTAACGGATAATTTTACAGGGTGATTAGGTTTAATTTTTTTTAGCATATTTCGCATTATTTTTAAATCGGCCAATTCAGTGCGATCCAGCGATTATAAATTCATCCAAAGATGTACAGAAACATACAATTAAAACCTACTTGGAAACTTGAGGACCGTTATAAGTTGTTACATTGTAGAATTCGTAAAAGCATATCGATGCCCGTTGCCTGTGTGACGAGCGAATTCCCAGCCTATTAAATCGCTCATTACATAACACGATTTATTTGAAACTGTAAAAGTTAATGCGTGTACAAAATCATATGCTTCTAGCTGATCTAATACATAAATTTGCATTTTTCAAAAAGAGATGGAGTCAAAGCCAAGGAGGTGGGGCTCAGATTAGGAGGTGGTGTCATTGCACATTTTAGTTATTGTAAAGTGAAATATTTTATGCTATGTTTTTTATTATGTTACAGGACTTTCATTCTTTTTTGTAAGTTGACTTCTTCGGCACATTTGAGTCGCGTGCATTTTTAATTAGAAAAAGTAGATTTCTTATAATGTCTTGATGGATTTTATCGTTTGTCTTTGTAAGATAAGAAAATTTAACATGTATTATACAAAAAAAGTTTACGGAAAAAGACCGAGCTCTCTTCATTTTGTTGGACTTGATAGTGGGAAAAACAACATATATGAGCCTTATTAAGATTCGTTGACATTGGCCTTTTAGTAAATTAAGCTCATGGATTAGGGCACACAAATCATCGTTTCAAGAAGAAGTATTATCTTTTATTTATTTCATGCATTATCATCCGGTAAACAAATATTTCTGTCCATGAATTATGTTGATACTGTTTAACATTAAGTTATTGGTTTTATTGAGTATTAAATTTTTTTGGTATATATCGTATAATATGTTTTATTCATGGTGGTGACTTCCTAACTGAGTTGATCACTTATATATTTAAAAAAAAAACTAAAATCTTATTTATTATAGAATTTGTTTATGTTCTGTAAATATTTGGGCCTTCGTATGTAGGTTGAAAAATTAATTAAATTTAACAAATAACATTATCTATCAAATGTACGTCATGTGATAATGCCATTTCGATACGACTGTTAATTGATACATCCTGCATTGGCGCCACCTCTTATCATTAGCGCCATCTCCTAAGAATTGGCTTCATCTCTTTAGGAAAAATGCATAATTATCAACTACGTCGGCAAGAAGCCAATAATTATGTGCATGCAACATCTAATGTATGTTGTACGCAATCGTTTGATGCCGTTAGCGATTAAATTGGGTGGCAATTTTCTCGTCACACATTAAAACCTCATTGAAATGCATTTTAAAACTCCACCATGCTTATACTTATACTTATACACATTCTCACGTTTTTAAATGAGTTGAGAATGTATTTTTCTGTACATTTTTAGATGAATTAATCTTCGCTCAATCGCACTACATTTTCCGATTTCGACAGTTTAATCACCAATAAAAATCGCAAGTCGTGTATCAATTGGACTTCTTGTTTCTTTGTGTTGATGTCATTACGCTACAGGTCACAGATAATTACATTCAAGTCTACCCAGAACGTGTTGTATGCGCTGAGATTATCCTGGCAATGAAATCGACTCTGTTCAGCAGTAAAGCATCAACAATGAATATTAGAACGGCAAAATATATCAATATAACAAAGGACAAAACATATTAATTTTCGATTCAAATCTGTTAAATAATATGACTGTCTATTTATAATATGGCCTTACGATAAATTCATTCGATTGTTTGATGACAAAAAATAGGTTGACAACATTTCAACTAGATTAAGTTTAAAGAATGTTCATCTTTATGCAGTATGTATTTGACCGTTGCGGTATGATTCGTTTTTTTGTCATACAACAGATTTAAAACTGCAATTGACATTGATTTGCTTTTCTATGAAATGATGATGTCTTCAAATATTTTTTTCCTTAAATAATAGTGTCCATCTTATGTCAATATCATTGAAATGTTCACAGGCGGTCCGCCCATCGTAGAAAAAAGAGAGAATGATGCTGTTGCTCAAGCAATGTAAGTTGAGATTCAGAAAATATTTGTTGTTTGAAGCTGCAACGTCCCAGATGGTGAGGACCCAGTTAATGATGCAACACCTGATCTGAAATCGCAGTAAATTATACTCACCCTATGCAGTCAATTAAGCATCAATTATTTGTAAACTTGTAATAGAAAATAATATCGGATAACAGTCTAATTGGGAAATATTCTTTGTAATAAAGACTTGGAATATTCAGTTTGTTATTGGATAATTGGTATTTTTGGCTAAACTAATATAGTCATATAGCTTCTTGAAACGGAAGAGTATACGTATCTTTCAATAATGTATAAAAGGCTGGACATATGTATTGAATTAAATGAAAACATTAAAATGATCACACCAGGAGTTTTGACGATTTAAAAACGTGTCGCAAATATCATCTCAGGTCGTGCTATCTTATGCATAGTTTCAGAAATGATAAATCTCTCCCCATGTTGTATTCTAGTTTGCATATTGGTACTAATACATTATACTGGCCCTACATGAATTCTTTTTCATAATCTTTGCTCTCAGCTGACTGAGAAATAAATGCACATGATTTAAATAATTACGTTATTTTATTTCATATTTACATTGCAGTGAACTGTAATTATTGTGTGTTATTCTTTGTTTTTTGTTGATGTTGTTTTAAAATGTTACCGGAAACAATTCATTTTACATTTTGTAACATCGTGTAAACAAACCAAGCTGTCCTAATGTGAATAGTGAATATTTGACTAAACCAGATTATTCAATTTTACGCACTATATTTTGCAACAGCAGACAATAAAATGTGCATGGGGCAATTTGTACTAAACAACATAATGTTACATTTACCAGTTGTAACATGCCATTACGTGAAGTGGACTTCATGTGTAACACTAGCAGGGTAATTTATATCCGTTTGATATGCCACATTTCCATTTCATTGGACCTAATTATGATTGAAGCCCTTTTTGTCTTGGTGATACCTGATAGTTCTTGTTATAGAATACAAGACCAAGAAAAAAATGTTACAGGCAACTTATTTGATTATGTATTTATTTACATTTTATTCTGATATACTTTCGGCTGTTTAGAGACATAACCAAATATCCATAAAGAATAATGCTGGATAAATACATATATTTTTATCTGACAAAAACAAACTACAACAGCGAACAACATTAACTTAAAGCTTCTTATACAAAGCGTATACTATCGCTTTTGGGTCAAGCAGAGAATGGTTCGATGGGCCTTAAATACAATGCTATTTGAATACATTTGAACAAAAATGTGCTATTTATTCCTGACTGTGAAGAAGCAACTTTAACGTACCTCGCAACAACAATCAACGGAACATAACAATTAACAGTTATTGTTTATATCTATATCTTTCTTAGATTATTAGACTATCGTGCGTGTCCAGGTCCGGGTGAGTTGTTTAGTAATAAACGAAACGTTACGTCCAATTCCATTGGCAATGTTACTGTATCCAATATAGTAGCTACCGGCGCTGGTGCCTGTGAAAAGCCAATCAAATATTCATGTCCTTCAATATGCCCAAGACGCACGGCGGTCAACGAAACGGTCATCGTTTGAATGTATGGCAGAGTGATCGACCCGGCGGAGGTACACATAGAAGGTGCATACGTGTTACATGCTGCGCTAGTTGCAACTATTTAAACCAGGCCAATCTTTACCAAACCATTCTGGTACTTAGGAATAAAGAATAATCTTAGACGCATGACAAATAACTCAGATTTTTCCTATAAACAGGCTTACTTACGGTGTAATGATGTTGCCTATTTATTAATATATTGTTCTAACGAAGAATGCTGAAATTGCTTCGTGAGCATAACATTAAATCAGTAGTAGATGTAGAACCAGTATTGTTTAATGAAGATTATGTTGTAAGTGGCGCGTATCCAATTAAAAAACCAGTGTACACATTTACAAGTAAGCACATTATTAATTGTAAAAATATCAACGAAATAGATCTCAAGCCAAAAATAGGCCATGGCGTTTCCAAATAACTCTCTTGGGTGATTTTAGAGGCATGCCTGTAGCCGTTAAAACGGTAACACGGCACCAAAGAGATGTACGTTATTGCATCAAAAAACTCAACCAATCTGATACGGAGTTCTAAGTCTCCGCGCTAGGTGCTTCTTGTTCTCTTATATGAAACTTTTTGAAGGAGATTCTTATGTTGGAGCAACTCAGTCATCCAGGATTTATCAAGCTTTTTGGCTACTGCGCTCGAAACGAGGAAAGTGATACCATGGATCTCAGCGAACGAGGAGTAATTAGAGTATATGAGCTAGGAACGAGAATCTCTGGCGAGACTTTAAAGAGGAACATTTCTTGATGATTAATGGTTCACTGAAAATGATCGATCTATATGATGTTGACAACTTAGAGCCATCTTGTTCGGTTTATGTCAACGAAGTAGACCATGGTAATGTTACTTTTGAAAGTCCAAATAAAGGTTGTGACTTTGCAATATCGTGCCACAAAGGGTTGTGGCGTAGGGTGTTTAATGCGAAACAAAACATAAAGTTCATGTACAAACTGTTCTTCAATGTGTAGATCTCCCCATCCGCATTTTCCTAACCCGTTGTCTGGCGATCTTAGAAATGTATTAGAAAGAATTGATCGTATTTCAGCAGCAGCAGAATTGCTATTTTGGATAAATTATCAGGTTCGATAGTTGATTACCGAACGGTTTATACTTTCATTTCTCCTATATATGAATCAAGTAGAAAAAATATAGTATGGCTTATATTAAATTGTTCGATTG